>NC_082708.1:168284375-168584375 GCF_030144855.1 Hypanus sabinus | reverse complement strand
TCCCTTCAGAATATTCCGGACCTGACCTGAGACATCCTGTACCCTGGCACCTGGGAGGCAACACACCATGCAGGTATCTCTATCAGGCTCACAGAATCTCCTGTCTGTTCCCCTGACTATGGAATCCCGTATGACTACCGCATTCCTCTTCTCCCTCCTTCCCTCCTGCACAACAGTGCCAGGTTCAGTGACAGAGACCCGGTCACCGTGGTCGTCCTCTGTCAGGTCATCCCCCTCAGTAGCATCCAAAACCATGTACTTGTTGCTGAGGGGGGCAGCCACAGGAGTGCTCTCCACTATCCGGGCATTTCCCTTCCCTCTC
Organism: Hypanus sabinus; assembly: GCF_030144855.1. Taxonomy (NCBI): domain Eukaryota; kingdom Metazoa; phylum Chordata; class Chondrichthyes; order Myliobatiformes; family Dasyatidae; genus Hypanus; species Hypanus sabinus. The sequence goes on along the minus strand of NC_082708.1, from coordinate 168,584,053 downwards.
CTGACAGTCACCCAGTTTTCTGACCCCTGTAGCCTAGGGATGACTACCTCCCTGTAGCTCCTGTCTATCACCTCTTCACTTTCCTTGATAAGCAGCAGGTCATCAGGCTGCAGCTCCAGATCCCTAACACGGTCTCTGAGGAGCTGCATCTCGGTGCACCTGGCGCAGATGTGGCCATCAGCGAGGCTGGACGTCTCCCAGAATTCCCACATTTGACACCCTAAACAAAGCACTAACCCTGCAGACATGCTACCTAATTCTACAGGAATGTAACAAGGAAAAATAGGTCTACTCACCCACTTACCTCGCCAAGCATACGAACTTTTTAAACCGTTAGCTCGTACCATTAGCTGTGTGAGCCCTGCTGTTCCTCCGTCTGTCTGGGCCGATTCGCCAAGGGGGAGAAAAGAGTTGGTGTCTCGCTCTTGCCTCTTCCCATTACTGCCTAAGCCCGTTGAGCCAAAGCCCTACATTCTGCTGTAGTTGATTGGCAAAAGGGATACAAGGCTGGAGAAGGGGGAGTATCATTGGACAGAAGGCCTTGGAAGAAAGAAAGGGAGAGGGGAGCACCAGAGGAAGATGGAGAACAGGCAAGGAGTGATTGTGAGGGAAAGAGAAAAAGTAAATTATACGAAAAAAATAATAATAAAAAATAATAAAATTTAAAAAATATATATAATAAATAAAATTAACGGAAGTTAGAGAGGTCAATGTTCATGCCATCAGGTTGAAGGCTACCCAGACGGAATATAAGGTGTTGTTCCTCCAACCTGAGTGTGGCTTCATTTTGACAGTAGAGGAGGCCGTGGATAGACGTATGGGAATGGGACGTGGAATTAAAATTTGTGGCCACTGGGAGATCCTGCTTTCTCTGGCGGACTGAGCGTAGGTGTTCAGCGAAATGGTCTCCCAGTCTGTGTCAGGTCTCACCAATATATAAAAGGCCACACTGGGAGCACCGGATGCAGTATACCACGCCAGCCGACTCACAGGTGAAGTGTCGCCTCATCTGGAAGGACTGTCTGGGGCCCTGAATGGTGGTGAGGGAGGAAGTGTAAGGGCAGGTGTAGCACTTGTTCTGCTTACAATGATGAGTGCCAGGAGGGAGATCAGTGGGAAGGGATGGGGGACGACGACTGGACAAGGGAGTCGAGTAGGGAGCGATCCCTGTGGAAAGCAGAAAGAAGTGGGGAGGGAAAGATGTGCTTGGTAGTGGGATCCCGTTGGAGGTAGTGGAAGTTACGGAGAATTATACGTTGGACCTGGAGACTGGTGGGGTGGTAGGTGAGGACAGGAGGAAGCCTAACCCTAGTGGGGTGGCAGGAGGATGGGGTGAGGGCAGCTGTGCGTGAATGGGAGAGATGCGTTTGAGGGCAGCGTTGATGGTGGAGGAAGGGAAGCCCCTTTCTTTAAAAAAGGAAGTAATCTCCTTTGTCCTGGCGTGAAAAGCTTCATTCTGAGAGCAGATGTGGCGGAGACAGAGGAGTTGAGAGAGGGGGATGGCATTTTTTACAAGTAACAGGGTAGGAAGAGGGATAGTCCTGGAATCTGTGAGAATCCATGGGCTTATAATAGATATCAGTAGATAAGCCGTCTCCAGAGATAAAGACAGAGAGATCAAGAAAGGGGAGGGAGGTGTCGGAAATGGACCAGGTAAATTTGAGGGCTGGGTGGAAGTTGGAGGCAAAGTTAATGAAGTCAATGAGCTCAGCATGCATGCAGGAAGCAGCGCCAATGTAGTCGTCCATGTGGCGAAGGAAAAGTGGGGCACGGTAAGCAGTATAAGCTTGGAACATGGACTGTTCCGTATAGCCAACAAAAAGGCAGGTGTAGCTGGGACCCATATGGGTGCCCATGCCTACACCTTTAGTTTGAAGGAAGTGGGAGGAGCTGAAGGAGAAATTATTAAGAGTAAGGACCAATTCTGCTCGATGGAGGAGAGTGGTGGTAGAGGGGAACTGGTTGGGTCTGGAATCCAAAAAGAAACGGAGAGTTTGAGACCTTCCTGGTGGGGGATGGAGGTATTAGGATTGGACATCCATGGTGAAAATAAGGCGATGGGTGCCAGGGAACTTGAAATCACAATCACTTTGATTTTGTTGGGGCTATATAGGACTCTGGTCAGACCCCACTTGGAGTACTGTGTTCAGTTCTGGTCGCCTCACTACAGGAAGGATGTGGAACCCATAGAAAAGGTGCAGAGGAGATTTACAAGGATGTTGCCTGCATTGGGGAGCATGCCTCAGAGAATAGGTTGAGTGAACTTGGCCTTTTCTCCTTGGTGCGATGGAGGATGAGAGGTGACCTGATAGAGGTGTATAAGATGATGAGAGGCATTGATCTTGTGGATAGTCAGAGGCTTTTCCCAGGGCTGTAATGGTCACCACAAGAGGATACAGGTTTAAGGTGCTGGGGAGTAAGTACAGAGGAGATGTCAGGGGTAAGTATTTTACGCAGAGAGTGGTGATTGCGTGGAATGGGCTGCCGGCAATGGTGGTGGAGGGGGATATGATAAGGTCTTTTAAGAGACTTTTGGATAGGTACATGGAGCTTAGAAAAATAGAGGGCTATGGGTAAGGCTAGTAATTTCTAAGGTAAGGACATGTTTGGCACAACTTTGGGCGAGAGGGCCTGTATTGTGTTGTAGGTTTTCTATGTTTTTATATTTTGCACAGAGCGCAAGATTGTTGCTGTGACACCACACAACTAGGTGATATATCTTGCTCCTGTGTGTTGCCAGTGACCCATGGATTTGTTGTACTTGCATGACACACCCTCAGTACAATAGTGGTTGCTCCAAAAGCTGAGGATATGTATTCAATCTTTAATTAGCAGACATGCAATCTTGAAGTGATGAAACTCGAGTGCACTCAAGTGTAAGCTAAGCGTTATCGAGTGATCAGCAAAGGATTTGAAATTTGTTTGTCCTTGGCAATTATAAACTACATTAAACAAAGCACGAAGATGTAACTTATTCTCTTTGCTTTTACCATGTCTCCATTCGTGACCAGCTACCATAATAAACACGTGAGACAGAATACAATGCAGATGGAGAACAGATGCATGGCTCCTGCATTCCAGCCCCAAATTGTTATACTAGAATAATTACAATTGCATGCTACCATGACACAGGAGACATGAAATCTCAACATTCAGAGCAAGAAGGCTGCAGGTGAATGGCTAAGGATTTCCGAAGTGAAGGCAGTTTTACTACTCGGGGTAAAAGAGAGGCAAGACTGTGCAGGCGCGTGACGTCAGCCAGTAGAGCGGGAAAAGTTTAAAAGAAGACCACCATATCCAGCAGGTCGCAGAGTGAGAGGGCTTTGGTTCAATGGGCTTAAGTGGTAATGAGGCGAGGTAGGTCTACCTGTGTTAATTGCGGAAAGGAGGTAGTATGCGTGTGAGGCCGGTGTTCTGTGCTCGGTGTCAGATGTGGGAGGTCCTGGAGTCTCCCAGCATCCTGGACGACCATATCTGCACCTGGTGTGTCAAGCTGCAGCTTCTAAGGGACTGCGTTTGGGAATTGGAGATGCAGCTCGATGACCTTCGTCTGTTTAGGGAGAGCAAGGAGGTGATAGAGAGGAGGTACAGGCAGGTGGTCACACCAGGGCCACGGGAGACAGACAAGTGGGTAACATTCTGGAGAGGGAAGGGAAGAGTCAGGTACTAGAGAGTACCCCTGTGGCTGTACCCCTTGACAATAAGTACTCCTGCTTGAGTACTGTTGGGGGAGACAGCCTACCTGGGGGAAGCAACAGTGGCCATGCCTCTGGCACAGAGTCCGGCCCTGTGGCTCAGAAGGGTAGGGAAAGGAAGAGGAAGGCAGTAGTGATAGGGGACTCTGTGGACGCAGGAAAGAAACTCAGATGGTAGTTTGCCTCCCCGGTGCCAGGGTCCGGGATGTTTCAGGTCGTGTCCAAGATATCCTACAGTGGGAGGGAGAACAGCCAGAGGTCGTGGTACATATTGGTACCAATGACATAGGTAGGAAAATGAAAGAGGTCCTGAAAAAAGACTCCAGGGAGTTTGGAAGGAAGTTGAGAAGCAGGACTGTAAAAGTAGTAATCTCGGGATTACTGCCTGTGCCAGGCGACAGTGAGAATAAGATGAGGTGGAGGATAAATGCGTGGCTGAGGGATTGGAGCAGGCGGTAGGGATTCAGATTGCTGGATCATTGGGACCTCTTTTGGGGCAGGTGTGACCTGTACAAAAAGGACGGGTTGCACTTGAATCCCAGGGGGATCAATATCCTGGTGGGGAGATTTGCTAAGGCTACTGGGGAGAGTTTAAACAAGAATTGTTGGGGGGTGGGAACCAAACTGAAGAGACTGAGGAAGGGGCGGTTGGCTCACAAATAGAGAAAGCTTGGAGACAGTGTGTGAAGGAGGATAGGTAGGTGATAGAGAAGGGATGCTCTCAGATGGACAAATTGAGATGCGTCTGTTTTAATGCAAGGAGTATTGTGAACAAAGCGGATGAGTTTAGAGCAGGGGTGGGCAAACTTTTTGACTTGTGGGCCACAAAGGGTTCTAAAATTTGACAGGGGGGGCCAGACCAGGAGCAGATGGACGGAGTGTTTTGGTAATACACCTCATAAGAGAAAATAAAATATCATGGGATATGTAGAAAACATGTGCTTTAATTTCAATTGAAAATGAACAAATGCATTACAACAAAATATCTGTCTTTGAAGTCCCATGGTATTTAGCTACTTATTGAAATGACTTTTAAAACACTGAAAATTAAATGAATAAAATACAGCTTTTTTTTAATAGTTACAGTTATTATTTTAAAGCACTGAAAATTCTGTTATCCTTCAAGATATTATCATCATCACTCTCCTCCTGACTGTCTTTATTTCAAAAATGGTAGGAGATGCAGGTCTACTTGTCCTGCTCCTTCTTATTCAATTGTCCCCTGTGCCAAAACTCAACAACGACCAGCACAAAGACAGAACAGTGAGAGCGCGCCAGTATGCGGAGCGCGTTATTTGATCTGGAGCGCATTTTTTATTTTGAGAACGTACGTGCACCTGCGCACTACTCATGTCCATCACTTAACAGAAATGACATGTAACATGTAAGGCTTATTGAAAAAAATATTTTCAAATGCATTTTTTACATAACACAACGAAGAAACTTATTTTTAATTTCAGTGGGTACAGTGTTGTTGGTCTCCCTTTTTAGCCAGCGCATCAAAGTCTGGATTTAGTTTTGTTGTGGCGATTCTCAGGATGGATCTGAGGTGTTGGTCAGTTAACTTGGATCTGTGGCTGGCTTTGTTGATGTTCATGACGCTGAACGCCTGTTCACACAAATAGGTCGAGCCGAACAAGAGTAAAGCGCAAATGTGGAGTAATACGCTGCACCTCAACAAAGGTCAATGTATATAGAGTGCGTCATCCATTGGGAAAACGCCAGAATTGCGGGGAAAAAACGTTAACAAGGTTTATTAATATAATTTCATCAAGTTCTGCGGGCCGGATTAAAAAGCTTAACGGGCCGCATATGGCCCGCGGGCCATAGTTTGCCCATGCCTGGTTTAGAGCGTGGATCAGTACTTGGAGCTGTGATTTGGTGGCCATTATTGAGACTTGGATGGTGTACATGGAGCTTAGAAAAATAGAAAGCTATGGGTAAGCCTAGTAATTTCTAAGGTAGGGACATTTTTGGTACAATTTTGGGCCAAAGGGCCTGTATTGTGCTGCAGGCTGTCTATGTTTCTATATTTACACAAATGCCTTTTTGACTGCATTCATGAAAATGTTTTTGAATTGTTGCCAAAAGCTCATTCAAGTGCAAAACTGAAGTCCCATTAATTGTTCGCTCTGGCTGAGCCTAGTCTTCTCCACCACCACTGTCTCCATTCAATGGACCATTGACAGTCCAACCCAGCACTGTTCTCATTGCATACTGTCCATCATTAACACTGTGAATCACTTGCAATGGCTCCAAGGCCTTGGGTATATTCACCCCTATCAACAGCTCAATTTCTGGCAAATGAATATGCTTCAGATGAGACCATTTCCGAAGATCTCTCTGACAAGGAATGTTCCCTTTGTGGACAGGCATATGTTCCTGTGTATAGATGCTAGGCAGTTCACAGTAGTTCATGCTATCTAAGCCAGCCACTTCCAATCTGGGAAAAGAAACTTCCTCATGACCCATCGTGCATGAGGGAATGCATGTTCCTTATCCTGTCATGTTGAGCTTGTTCATGTGGTTCACAATGCAGAACTGCTGTAAAGCGTAACTAACTACTGTCTTGTTGCTCTTCTTAAGCTTGACCTGAACTGGAATTACAGGAAGCTTACAATCATGATCACGAGTCCCATAAGACCATTAGATACCAGGGCAGTATTTGCATCTGTGTTTGTTTTGGTCATGGCTTGTTTCAAATCTGCTGCCTTTTTATTAGTTCCGGGCTCAGTTTTAGCTTCACTTTCCACAGCAATGGCAATGCTGCTTCCTTCAGCTTGAGGATGAATTTGTGATTCAATTTTGTTCACATATTTACTTACTGTCATTGATGGGGCATTGATTTTTTTTCCTCAAACACAATGTGTGGCGATCTTTACTTGCCTTTCAATAAGATCAACAATGTCAGTGTAGGTAACCTTACAGCTGTGCCCCTTTTTTTTCTTGCAGTTTATAGAACACTGATCTCCATTTTTCCCAAAATTTGTCAGGCAATTTACTCATGACAACCGTCATATTAGCAGACATGTCCAACTTGCACACATCCTGCATGTCTTCCATGGCATCGCACCAGCCTCTAAGGAAAAGAGTAAAGAGTTTTCCTGTCTTTTGATTTGATATGTAGCCAAGAAAGAGCCTTTTCCATATAGGTCATGGCAATTTTGTGCTCATCACCACCAAAGTATTCCTATAGTAAAGCTTGGGCTTTGATATCTTTGCTCTGGGCTGGCCCGCTGGTAACTTCTGACAAGCTCTTGAGGGTAACATCCAGCAAACTGTTCAAGAAAATAGAGACAGTCACCATAATTATTCCTCTTGTCTTCGATGCTATTCTTGAAAACGCTCCTAAATGAATGATACTGCAAAGGATCGCGATTGAATATTTGAATCTCTTTTAGGCTGAGATGCAGAGCTGACAAATCTGTTGGAATTCTTTGAGAAAATAACAGGTTGGATCGACAAAGGAGAATTGGTGCATGTTGTGTACCTGGATTTTCAGAAGGCTTTTGATAAGATGCTACACATGAGGCTGCTTATGATAAGAGGTCTTGGTGTTACAGGATGATACTGGCATGGCTGGAAGACTAGTTGACTGGCAGGAGGCAATGAGTGGGAATAAAGGGGGCCTTTTTTGTTTGGCTGTCAGTAACTAGTGGCGTTCCTAGAGTAGTTATTGGGATTGCTTCTTTTTTACATCGTCAATGATTTGGACGATGGAATTGATGTGATTGCGGCCAAGTTTTCAGATGGGTTGAGAAAGCAAGGAGTCATTGGGAGAATGGGCAAGGAAGTGGCAGATGTAATATAGTTCAAGGAAGTGCATGGTCATGCTCATTGGTAGAAGAAATAAAGTCATAGACTATTTTCTAAATGAGGAGACAATTCAAAAAAAATCCAGAAGTGGAAAGGGTCTTGGTAGTCCTTGTGCAGGATTCCCTCCAGGTCAGCTTGCAGGTTGCAGTGGGAAGGAAGGCAAATGCAATGTTGGCATTTCTTTTGAGAAGACTAGAATATAAGAGTAAGGGAGGTAATGCTGAGACTGTATAAGGCATTGGTCAGACCACATGTGAAGTATTGTGAGCAGATCTGGGCTCCTTATCTAAGACATACTGGCATTGCAGAGGGTCCAGTGGAGGTTCACGAGAATGGTTCTGGGAATGGAAGGGTTAACATACAAGGAGCATTTGATGGCTTTGGGTGTGTACTCACTGGAGTTTAGAAGAACTTGGGGGAGGGGGGGGTGGAATCCCATTGAAACCTGTCAAATATTGAAAGGCTTTGATAGAGTGGATGTGGAGAGTATGCTTCCTCGAGTGGGTCAGTCATGTACTACAGGGCACATCCTCAGAACAGAGGAACATTTAGACAGAAAAGGAATTTCTTTAGTGAGGGCGATGAATGCTTTGCCATGGATGGCTGTGGAGACAGATTCATTTAGGATATTTAAAGTGGAGTTTGTTAGGTTCTTGATTAGTCAGGGCATTAAAGTTTACGGAGAAAAGGCAGAATAATGGGGTTGGGAAGGATAGTAAATCAGCCGTGATGGAATGGTGGAGCAGATGTTGATGGGCCAAAATGGCCTGATTCTACATCTACATCTTATGGTATCTGAATATATGGAGAAGGATTGAAAGTTCATGAAGAACTGTGGAAAATGGGAATTATTCCACTAGAATAAAAACTCCACAAAAGCTCAATGCCCTAACAAAGTGGATAGCTAGGATTGTAGATAGTTCCTTTTTTTTTCATTTAAAAAAAAGTGTTGATAGTTCTTATCCACATAGGAAAAGGTTATTGCTATAGTGTCAGGGGTTCCCAAACTGGGGCCCAAGGACCCCTTGGATAATGGCAAGAATCCAAGGCCAAAAGATTGGGAGCCCTGCTCTCGAACAAAGTAGCAGTTTGAGATACAAGCTGAGAATGGAAGGAAGAAACTGAGTTTAATGTAATAATAGTTGAATAACATAACTAAGAAAATTGCCACCATCGGTTTGAAGGAAGCTGAAGAGAATGAATTGGGACAAGCTTCTAGGAAACTGGAGAATGGGCTGTTTAAACTGCCTGTAAAATGAGGCAGTTGAATTGGTAATGTCAGGGAAAGGAATCCTCTGGAGAAGCTGAATTTTTTTGTCGAGTTCAGGCATAATACAGCTCATTTAGAAACCAGGTAATACAAGAGATGATGTTAAGGAAGGTAGAAAATAATAATTAAACATTTGACAGTAGAAAAACAATGGATGCATATTTAAAGTTGAATGTTGTTATTAGTTGAAGCATTTTTTCCAGTGCATAAAAGTCTATTAAGATAAGATTGTCAAGCAAATAGTATGACATTAGGTTAATGATAAACTAACATAAAAAGAAGTCATCTATACTTGAGAAGACATAGGAATTCTGAACATTCAGAATTTAAAGAGCAAAGATGCCAAATTCATTTTATACTTCCTAATTATAAATCTGAGAACAAGCTAGCAAAAAAATAGAAAAATTGCAATATGTGATGTCACTCTATAAAAAAGAAAATAAAAGCAGGGTTCTGTAGTTGAGAGGGGAATTGAAAAACTCTGAGGCATTTAAGAAATCAGTCCTGGGGAATAGTCTTGGCCTGAAACATTAACTGTTTGTTCATTTCCGTAGGTGCTGTCTGGCCTCGAGTTCCTCTAGTGTTTTGCGCATTACATTAAAAATCATGCATCTGACTTCATTGTAGAAGATGAAATTAAACAATGGTTTGATGATCTGAGAATCAAGGCTTTAAAGAATCAATGATAGTGTAGAGAAAATTATGGAAAAATAATTTTGATTTGATTTTTTGTGCTGTCAAGAAATGAGTGAGAGTACTGGATATGGCAGTCTCTAGGACTTGACAATATCCTGATTGTAGAATGAACTTTTTGCCTTCCAAGCTGGTCGCGACTCGGGGGAAGATGCTCCAATGTAGTACACACACACACAGGCAAATACCAGCAATGTAGTGGATTGCCTAGACATGCCCTGTCTACAAAGACCAGAACAAATCTAACAGGATAATTACTATTCAACTGACAAGGGCCCAGACATCAATAGTGCTCTGAAAACAGTGCTGGGAACACTGATCTGAAATGATAACCCTGTTTCCATAATTAATGCTTAAACTGCTGGGTGCTTCTGGTATTTTCAGATTTCCAGCATTTGCTATTTTTAAATAAAATACTTCAGCAAAATGTTGGCAGATGTTGTCAATGTTGCTAGCAAGAGGCTCTTGCTCACTGGTGCTGTTGGTTTTACCAAGAACATCAACTTAAAGCAAAGCACAGTCCAAACGTCAATGAATGAGTTCTCTCTTCACCCAGGAATGCCCTGTTCTCATTGTTGCCATCAGGAAGGAGGTACAGAAGCCAAAAGGCTCACAGTCAGTGATTCAGGATGTCTTTTTTTCCCCTTTGCCATCTGATTTCTAAGTGGACATTGAACCCATGAACATTACCTCACTGTCTCCCTGTATTTTTTTGCACTATTTTTAATTTAACAATTAAATACGTTCAGCCCCCTCACTGTTCCATTATATAAACCTAGTCCATTAGCTGGTTCTGCTAACAGCTATGGGACTCCACAGTGAGAAGGCTACCTTTTATAAACAATATATGTCAAGGATTAATATGATTAGGCTTCAGCCAAACAGGAACATCGTGATGTTCCAATCTAAGGAACCTCTATTTGAGCTCATGCTGCTCTTACACAACCGTTGGTCAGCATGAAATAACAGATCATACGCCGCATAAAATTTTAAAGAAAGTATATTTACAAATTTCAGCTTTATGGACTAGTTAGTAGGAAAAGAAAATAAAAAAAAAATCAAAGGACCTGGTCCAAATGTGCACAAAAAGTTGGAGCTCATTTTGAAGTTGTCCTTTTTACTCAAATGCTGGATCCATGAACTGTGTGGAAGCACACATTTCAAACTTGGATCAAAATCCATCTGCAATTATCAGGCTCTTCCTCTTTAGAGCCATTTATCTACACAAAGCACTTATGTGATAGGGACGCTTCTTCCCATGGCATTCTGACCCATCTTCCCTTCCCAAAAAAATCCTGTGAACCACACAGTCTGTCACGTCTCTTTCCGCCCTGCCCTCTCAAACCTCCTCCCAACCCTGCCATCCTGATAGGAATGTTGTGTCAGCTAAAATTGAACATCATAGCCCCTTATCTTTCAGCCAGAATCAAAACATCCTAAAAGCAGAACACCATGCTTTTACCAAACAGCTAAAATGAAATACCTAGAGCATAGCATAAAAATCTTAACCAGAGCTTTACATATGCGTATGTACTTTTATTTATTTATCATGTATTGCATTTTACTGCTGCTGCTAAGTTAACAAATTTTGCAACATATGCTGGTGATATTAAACCTGATTCTGAATTCCTAAAGGGAGATACTGTCAAAGCACAACTTGACTAAATATGGCAGAGTAGAAGCATTTAAGACCCTAGGGCATCAAGGGAAAACAACCCAATGTTTGGAATTACACCTTACACAACGGCACAATATGATTATTAGAGATTAAGTACACCAAATGCAGTTGTAAACTTATGAGGACAGAAGCCAAGGTTGACGAATCATCAGTTACTTTTAGCTTTCCTTCCATTGTAAGGTTAGAACAGGGATCTTGCTATTGAAGTTTAATTCCACACCTATCATATCTGGAGCTGCGATTGGATTCATACTGGAGCATCCGCGATGCTGAGAAAGTCGTGAATAGCACGTTCAGTGAGTTGGCCACACCGCAGGTAAAGGCTACACAGGCAGAAAGGGGAAGGGGTGGCCACTAGACAGTGTAGCAGAAGGCAGGTAGTGCAGGAGTTCCCCGAGGTCATCTCCCTCCTAAACAGATATACTGTTTTGGATGCTGCTGGGGGAGACATCTCATCAGGAGAAAGCCAAGTTCATGACACCATGGGTGGCTCTGTGGCACAAGAGGGAAGGAAAAGGAATGGGAGAGCTATAGTGATAGGGGATTTGATTGTAAGGGGAATAGATAGGCGTTTCTGCGGTCGCAAACGAGACTTCAAGATGGTATGTTGCCTCCTCGGTGCAAGGGTCAAGGATGTCTCTGAGCAGCTGCAGGACATTCTGGAATGGGAGGGTGAACAGCCGGTGGTCGTGGTGCACATAGGTACCAACGATATAGGTAAAAAACGGGATGAGGTCCTACAAGGTGAATTTAGGGAGTTAGGAGATAAACTAAAAAGTAGGACCACAAAGGTAATAATCTCTGGATTACTACCAGTGCCACGTGCTAGTCAGAGTAGAAATAGGAGGATATTTCAGATGAATACATGGCTTGGTGCAAGGGGTTTGGATTCAAATTTCTGGGGCATTGGAACCAGTTCTGGGGGGGGGGGGGGGTGGGTGGGACCGGTATAAACAGGACAGTCTTCACCTGGGCTGGACTGGAACCAATGTCCTAGGGGGAGCATTTGCTACTGCTGTTCAGGAGGATTTAAACTAATGTGGCAGGGGGATGAGAACAAGTGCAGAGACACAGGGGTGTAAAATGAGGGTAGAAGCAAAAAGTAGTAAGGTGAAAAGTAAAAGAGGCAGGCAAATCCAGGGCAAAAAGCAAAAAGGGCCACTTTTCAACATAATTGTATAAGGGCTAAGAGTGTAGTAAAAACAAGACTGAAGGCTTTGTATGTTAATGCGAGGAGCATTCGTAACAAGGTGGATGAATTGAATGTGCAGATAGTTATTAATGAATATGATATAGTTGGGATCACCGAGACATGGCTCCAGGGTGATCAAGGATGGGAGCTCAGCATCCAGGGATATTCAATATTCAGGAGGGATAGACAGGAAAGAAAAGGAGGTGGGGTAGCATTGCTGGTTAGAGAGGAGATTAACACAATAGAAAGGAAGGACATTAGCCTGGAAGATGTGGAATCGATATGGGTAGAGCTGCATAACACTATGGGGCAGAAAACGCTGGTGGGAGTTGTGTACAGGCCACTTAACAGTAGTAGTGAGGTTGGGGATGGCAATAAACAAGAAATTAGAAATGCGTGCAATAAAGGAACAGTAGTTATAATGGGTGACTTCAATCTACAGATAGATCGGGTGAACTAAATTGGTAAGGGTGCTGAGGAAGAGGATTTCTTGGAATGTATGTGGGATGGTTTTCTGAACCAACATGTCGAGGAACCAACGAGAGAGCAGGCCATTCTAGATTTGGTATTGAGCAATGAGGAAGGGTTAGTTAGCAATCTTGTTGTGTGAGGCCCCTTGGGTAAGAGTGACCATAATATGGTGGAATTCTTCATTAAGATGGAGAGTGACATAGTTAATTCAGAAACAAAGGTTCTGAACTTAAAGAAGGGTAACTTTGAAGGTATGAGACGTGAATTAGCTAAGATAGACTGGCAAATGATACTTAAAGGGTTGACAGTGGATATGCAATGGCAAGCATTTAAAGATCGCATGGATGAACTACAACAATTGTTCATCCCAGTTTGCCAAAAGAATAAACCAGGGAAGCTAGTGCACCCGTGGCTGACAAGGGAAATTAGGGATAGAATCAAGTCCAAAGAAGAAACATATAAATTAGCAAAAAAAAAAGCAGGAGGACTGGGAGAAATTCAGAGACCAGCAGAGGAGGCTTAATTAGGAAAGGGAAAAAAGATTATGAGAGAAAGCTGATAGGGAACATAAAAACTGACTGTAAAAGCTTTTATAGATATGTGAAAAGAAAAAGATTGGTCAAGACAAATGTAGATCACCAGTCAGAGACAGGTGAATTGATCATAGGGAACAAGGACATGGCAGACCAATTGAATAACTACTTTGGTTCTGTCTTCACTAAGGAGGACATAAATAATCTTCTGGAAATAGTATGGGATCGAGGGTCTAGTGAGATGGAGGAACTAAGGGAAATACATGTTAGTAGGGAAGTGGTGTTAGGTAAATTGAAGGGATGAAAGGCAGATAAATCCCCAGGGCCAGATGGTCTGCATCCCAGAGTGCTTAAGAAAGTAGCCCAAGAAATAGTGGATGCATTAGTGATAATTTTTCAAAACTCCTTGGATTCTGGATTAGTTCCTGAGGATTGGAGGGTGGCTAATGTAACCCCACTTTTTAAAAAAGGAGGGAGAGAAAAACCGGGGAATTATAGATCGGTTAGTCTGACACAGGTGGTGGGGAAAATGCTAGAGTCGGTTATCAAAGATGTGATAACAGCACATTTGGAAAGAGGTGGAATCATCGGACAAAGTCAGCATGGATTTGTGAAAAGAAAATCATGTCTCACGAATCTTAAGGGGAGAGCCAGTGGATGTGGTATATTTAGATTTTCAAAAGGCTTTTGACAAGGTCCCACACAGGAGATTAGTGTGCAGACTTAAAGTACATGGTATTGGGGATATGGTATTGAAGTGGATAGAGAATTGGTTGGCAGACAGGAAGCAAAGAGTGGGAGTAAATGGGACCTTTTCAGAATGGTAGGCAGTGACTAGTGGGGTACCGCAAGGCTCAGTGCTGGGACCCCAGTTGTTTACAATATATATATATTAATGATTTAGACGAGGGAATTAAATGCAGCAACTCAAAGTTTGCAGATGACACGCAGCTAGGCGGCACAGCTAGGCGGCGGTGTTAGCTGTGAGGAGGATGCTAAGAGGATGCAGGGTGACTTGGATAGGTTAGGTGAGTGGGCAAATTCATGGCAGATGCAATTTAATGTGGATAAATGTGAGGTTATCCACTTTGGTTGCAAGAACAGGAAAACAGATTATTATCTGAACGGTGACCGATTAGGAAAAGGGGAGGTGCAAAGAGACCTGGGTGTCATTGTACACCAGTCATTGAAGGTGGGCATGCAGGTACAGCAGGCGGTGAAAAAGGCAAATGGTATGTTGGCATTCATAGCAAAAGGATTTGAGTACAGGAGCAGGGAGGTTCTACTGCAGTTGTACAAGGCCTTGGTGAGACCGCACCTAGAGTATTGTGTGCAGTTTTGGTCCCCTAATCTGAGGAAAGACATTCTTGCCACAGAGGGAGTACAGAGAAGGTTCACCAGATTGATTCCTGGATGGCAGGACTTTCATATGAAGAAAGACTGGATCGACTAGGCTTATACTCACTGGAATTTAGAAGATTGAGGGGGGATCTTATTGAAACGTATAAAATTCTAAAGGGATTGGACAGGCTAGATGCAGGAAGATTGTTTCCGATTTTGGGGAAGTCCAGAACCGGGGGGGGGGGGGGGGGGGTCACATTTTAAGGATAAAGGGGAAGCCTTTTTGGACTGAGATGAGGAAAAACTTCTTCACACAGAGAGTGGTGAATCTGTGGAATTCTCTGCCACAGGAAACAGTTGAGGCCGGTTCATTGGCTATATTTAAGAGGAAGTTAGATATGGCCCTTGCAGCTAAAGGGATCAGGGGATATGGAGAGAAAGTAGGTACAGGGTTCTGAGTTGGATGATCAGCCATGATCGTACTGAATGGTGGTGCAGGCTTGAAGGGCTGAATGGCCTATTCCTGCACCTATCTTCTGTGTTTCTAACTTGAAAGGAAATAAGACAGGCCAAGTTAACCAGCAGCAAGAGCTGGATAATCTACAAAGGTAGGCTGAGAAGTGTGAATTAATACAAAATGGCTATTAACAGTGGAGAGACTCTAACTACCCTTGACATTAGTGTGCCTTTCAGTGGAGAATGTTGAAGTTGAAACAGTGAGTTGCCTTGCATTGCAGTCTTTTTAAAGATAGTCCTAAACTGATGTGGGGCAGGGAGTTCTTGCATTTAGATTTGTCAAGGACTGGCTATATATTTTCAAGAAAAGGTGGTATGAGGAAACCACATGCAGGTGAAAATGCTTTCATGCCTGCTGTCCTTGTCCTTGATGATAGAGATTGAGTTTGCAAGATGTCGTAGGTAGACAAGGTGAGCAACTGTGGCACATTTTGTAGACCATGTTTACTGCAGCTGTGTATAGGTGGTGGCAGAAATGAAGGTTGTAGGAGGATGATGAGGTGCCAAGCCAATGGGCTGCATTATTTTGCATGGTGTTGACGTTCTTGAGAGCTCTACATTGAGGCACATGGAGAATATTTCATCACATTCCTGGCTTGTTTCCTAGATGGTGGAAAGTCTTAGGGTGTCAGGAAGTGAGTCTTCCTCTGTGGGGAAACTTTATCTCTGACCTGTTCTTGCAGCCACAGTTGAGATTTTTTTTTATTAATAGTCATCTCTGCCCTTTTGGTATACTGATGGTGGTGGACTCAAAAAGTAGCAAAGATAGCTGTCGTTATCCGAGCATTAATGGGGATTTTAGGATTTCCTTCCATTATTGGGCAAGATGTTTATCTCAGTGATGTTCATGTGTTTGAAGTGTTTTTGACTTGAATGTATATGATACAAATAAGGATGTTTAAATGTCAAGTTATATTTGGGGCACTTTGACAACTGATGGAATTGATTAGTTCTTGATCATGTGTAATTCTTAGATTAGATCTGTCTCCAAAAAGGTATTAAAACTGAAATGTTTGGGAAAAAAATGCTATCCTCATGTGATTTTCACCATGAAGCTCGAGTTAGAACCTCAAAGATGAATTTAACTTGATATACAAGTTATTTTTATAGGCTTATTTACTTAATAATAAGTTAATATTCTTTCCTATAGGCTGAACAATGCACCAATCCAAGGATTTGCCCATGATGTTGGTAATAAGACAACTATCCGAATGAGCTACCCAGAGGGAGCACCAAAATCTCCTTTGGAGTATGATCTGTATATGCTGTTTGTTGCTGTAATGTATAAGGGAGTAGATTTCAGCTGGCTGAAAGCTATGATCAAAAAAGAACAAGTGGTAAGTGAATCAATAAAATGTCAACATTTCAAACTTGCGTGCTTTTTCTTTTATGTCGTGGGTAGTGGTGGCTGAGACTTATTTTTGGCTGAAGGCTGACATGGCGGTGTTTTGTAAGGAACTGTACTGGCAAGACCTTTGGAGTTCTAAGTTCAATGCTCCCTGAAAGTGGCTGCACAGGTTGACAAGGTGATAAGGAAGACCTATGTTCTGCTGCCTTTATTAGTCCTAAATGCCTTATCTAAAAAAAAGGGCAAGATTTTCTTCTGCCTTCTTTATCACTATCAACCTGTGCCTCAAAGGAACTGGGTTCACAAGTCAGGAAGTTGTATTGCAGTTTTATAAAAGTCTCGTTAACCCGCACCTGTAGTATTGTATTCAGTTTTAGTCACTCCATTATAGAATGATGTCAAGGGCTTAGGAGGGGGCGTAGATGATGCTTGTTTGGGTTTGAGGTCATGTGCTACAAGGCCCTCCTTCTCTTACTACTGCAGTCGGGTGGGAGGTGCAGGAGTATTGGGTCCCACACTGCCAGGTTTGGGAGCAGCAGTTGCTCTGCAGCCACTGGGCTCCCAGACAGGCTTCACTTATCTCTGCAGTTGTGGACTCACTTTTGGGCACTCTGCAGTTCATGTTCCATGTGTTTTTGTTTTGCTACTTGCATGATTTGATCAAGGCACTTCAGCATTGAGCTGTCTCTGTAGCCGTCAGTGCTAGTCTTAGCTGAGCCGGCTCTGGCTGTGAACTCACTTTCAGGTGCTGGGTGCTTAATGTTTCCTGTGTTGTTTACTTATTTACTGTTTGCACAATTTGTACTTTTTTCACAAATTGACTGTTTGACCATCTTCGTTTGGGTTCTATCGTGTTTCTTTGTTTTGTTGTTGCCTACAAAAAGATGAATCTCAAGGTCAATAATAAATGAACTTAGAACTTTGAGAGGTTAGACCACGGATTCCCAAGCTTTTTTATCCCATTAAGCAAGGGGTCTGTGGACCCCAAGTTGCAACCAATGCCAAACTAGAGTTCTTTCCACTGGGGTGGTGGAGGCTGAAGAGAGATAAGGTTAATAAGATTGAGAAGGATAGTTAGACAGCCAGTATCCTTTTCCCATTGTTAAAATGTCTAACACCAGAGGTCATGCATTTAAGGTGAGGGGTGTAGGTTCAAAGGAGATGTATAGGGCAAGTTTATTTTTGTGTGGAGAGTGGTGGTGCCTGGAATTCTGTGCCTGTGGTGGTGGAGACAAAATATAGAAACATTGAAGTGCTGTTAGGCACAAGAATGTGCAGGAAATGGAAAGATGTGAACATTGGCTAGGCTGAAGGGATTAGTTTAGATGGACATTTAGTTACTAATGTAATTAGCTCGGTATAACACTGTGCTATACTCTTCTATGGCAAGAAAATCAGCACGTGTAGATGTTTACAGCAGCACTGAAGCTGACTACTAGAGGGTCTGTATATCACTCAGTCATCTCAGAAAATCAGTTGTACTGTTGACAGCTGTATGTGGAGATGGCAGAGATCTTGTTTGGCGTAGGTGCAACATTTACCTGAATGAAAAAATATTTACAATTTTGAGACTTTCCAAAGGCACTAGATAACAGAATCCTAACGTGTATTTGAATAGAAAGAGCAATTGTTCCACCAATATGGAGTGGTGTGCAGCTTCAATGTGATGCAAGTCATTGAAATATCTCAGGCAAACTTTTCATTCTTCCATAAATCTTTGAAGGGTAATAAGAGTAGAGAATTCAAAAGTTCATTTATTATCAAAGTATGTATGCAGAATGTGTGTGGTCGACCATGGGTATTGCGTCACTGGGAGTGGCCTCTCCAGGGCGCAAGCCCAGGCAGAGATCAGATGGAGATCTGTCTGTTGCCCATGCAGTGGGACCCCCCACCCCCTCCATGCCGATGACGGGAGTCGATACCGTTTGGTGCCAGCAGCATCGCAGGAGTTGCCGTGCCGCACTGGGTACAGCAGTCAGCCACCTTCGCGACTCCGACTCCGGATTTATTTTTTTTTCCTCGGGGTTTACTGCCAAAGCCTTTCCTGTGAGTGGGTATAGCCGCAAGGCAGTGGAGGTTTGAAATCGGAGTTTTCCCTCTCCTAGATGAGCTACCATCGGTGGTTAATGAACCCCATCTGCCCGGAGCAACTGGTTTTAAGGTGCCAGTGGTCTGACTTTGCCCTTTCTGTCAGTGAGAACAGCTCCGCCGGGCTTAAGAACTATACCACATGTGAAGGCCAGGAGTTGGACTTGGTTGTCAGAGAGTATTTGAGACGCACGCCATGAAGAGCATTTGTTTAGCAGTGGGAGCTTGTCCCCACTACCACACTTTGGCTACGACTACCCTTGGAGCCTTATGCTGAATACAACTCTGAGAATTGCTTCTCTAGGTAGCCTCGAAACAAAGAAAGCCATGGAAGTCATTCTGAGAGAAACATCAAACCCACCCACCACACAAAAAAGAAAGGTAACACGGTAATCAACGCCCAAATGCCCACTGCACAAAAATGTGAACAAAATCTTAACAAGACCATCAACCACCCCGCCCCCCACAAACCCCTGTCCCTTGCACAAAAAAGTCAAGAATGGGTTAACTTCTGTATGAAGAAGTAACAGCTAATGAAGCCTTTGTTCCAGCTGAAAGCATATGCAACAAAATATTCGGTCAGGAACAGTGATTTAGGGTGCAAAAATTTACCCGATTCTGTTAACAGGATATTTTACCATGAGTAAGGGACTTCAGCACTGTGGAAAAATTACTAAGGGGATTTCCTTTCCTAGGTGGTATTTTGTTTTCAGAAGGCACATCATGACTGGTTGCTGTGTCTGTTTTATGATTTGCAAGAATGATTTAATTCATTTCATTCGTTCCTGTTGATTGAGAAGTTTGTGCTGGAGCCCTGACATTACCTTGACTGGTTGGTAAGACTATTTTGGTATATGAACATGGCTACTGCCAAGATATCATTAACATACCATTAAAAATTTATTGTTCAGAAAGAAGTGATACAGGGAGATTGAATTCAAACAATACACACAAAATGCTGGTGGAACACAGCAGGCCAAGCAGCATCTGTAGGGAGAAGCACTGTCTCAACGAAGGGTCTCGGCCCGAAACGTCGACAGTGCTTCTCCCTATAGATGCTGCCTGGCCTGCTGAGTTCCGCCATCATTTTGTGTGTGTTGTTTGAATTTCCAGCATTTGCAGATTTCCTTGTTTGTAGATTGAATTCAAAACTGGCTTGACAGATGGTAGTGGTGGAGGGCAGTTATCCTTATTGGAAGTCTGTGACTAGAGGTATTCCTCAGGGAGCAGTACTGAGACTTCTGTTTGTGACATGAGGGGGACTTGAACAAAAAGTAGATAAGCTGTAAGACTGAAAAATTGATGGAGCTGTGGATACAGAAGAAGTTTGTTAATAGATACAGCAGGATATAAATCACTTGGAAACATGAGCAGAGAAATGATAGATGGACAAATGTGAAATAATTTATTTTGAAGATTAAATCATCTATTTGGCTTGCTAAGTTGTAAATGCTTGGTTTATCCTTACTACTTGTTAACCAATTGACTTATTAAGTCTTGCATTTAAGTCCATGATTTTACCTTGTTATGACACTTTATTGAATGCTGTTTAGAAATATAAATGTGTTATGTCCATTGGCATTATTTCATCCAGTCTGATAATTAGATCATAAAATAACAATGCTCTTTCACTATCATGAAACCTAGTTGGGCTGTCCCTAATTGACCTATGGTTTTCTAAATGCTTGGTTGTTTCACCTTTAATAATTGAGCATTTAAATTCCTGACAGCCAATGCTCACCTAATAGGTGTAGAATTCCCATCTTTCTCCTTGCTAGTTTGCAAAATGATGAATTTGCTGGTTTCCAATCTGCTGAAACCTTTCTGAACATTCCTTAGATTTTGAAGTTCATGAGTGTGTTGTACAAGGACAGGAAGAGCGAGCAACGGCATCTCTTTGGAGTGGAGGAGGATGAAGAGGTGACTTGATAGAAGTGTATAATATGCTAAGAAGCATTGATGAGTGGACAGGCAGTGACCGTTTCTCAGAGTGGAAATATTCAAAATAAATTTATGATTAAAGTACCTATGAAAAAAATATTCACCCCCTTGGAAGCTTTCATGTTTTATTGTTTTACAAGATTGAATCACAGTGGATTTAATTTGACTTTTTTGATTCCGATCAACAGAAAACACTCTTTCTTGTCAAAGTGAGAATGTTTCTACAAATGGTCTAAGTTTATTACAATTATTAAACACAAAATAATTGAATGCATAATTACTCACCACCTTCAAGCTAGTATTTAGTAGGTGCACCTTTAGCAGCAATTGTGTCTGTGTGGATAGGTCTCTATCAGGTTTGCACATTTGGACACTGCAATGTTTCCCTATTCTTTACAAAACTGCTCAAGTTCCATCAGAATGCATGGGGATCGTGAGTGAGCAGTTCCTTCCAAGTCCAGCCACAAATTCTCAATTGGGTTGAGGACTGGACTTTGACTTGTCCACTCCAGGCCATTAACTGTTGTTTTTAAGCCATCCCTGTGTATTTTTGGCTTTATGCTTGGAGTCATTGTCTTGTTGGAAAACAAGTCTTCTCTGGGCACTGTTCTCTTGCAGAGTACATCAGGTTTTCCTTCAAGATTTCTCCATATTTTGCTGCATCTGTTTTACCCCTTCACAAGCCTTCCAGGGCTTGCTGCAGTGAAGCATTCTCACAACATGATGCAGTCACCACCATGCTCCACTGTAGGGATAATGTGTTTTTGATGTGCAGAGTTTGGCTTATGCCAAGCATAGCGTTTAGTCAGATGGCCAAAAAGCTCAATTTTGATTTCATCAGACTATAGAACCACCTTCCAGCTGACTTCAGAGTCCTCCCACATGCTTTCTGGCAAACTCTAACTGAGATTTCATGTGATTTTTTTTCAACAGTGGCCGTCTCTTTGCCACTCTCCTATAAAGCTGTGACTGGTGAAGCACCCGGGCAACACTTGTTGTATGTGCAGTCTCTCCCTTCTCAGGCACTGAAGCTTGTAACTCCTCCAGAGTTGTCATCGGTCTCTTTACAGCCTCCCTCACTTAGTCCTCTTCTTGCACGGTCACTCAGTTTTTGAGGACAGGCTTCTCTAGGCAGATTCACAGCTGTACCATATTCTTTCCATTTCTTGATGATTGACTTAACTATACTGCAAGGGATATTCAGTGACTTGTTTTCTTGTATTCATCTCCTGACTTGTGCTTTTCAATAACCTTTTTGGAGTTGCTTGGAGTGTTCTTCTGTCTTTATGATGTATTTTTGCCAGGATACTGACTCACCAACAGTTGGACCTTCCAGATACTGATGTAATTTTGCTTCAATCAATTGAAACAACTTGACTGCACAGTCTCCAAAACCAGATCTCCACTTATCAAATTATGTGACTTCTAAAACCATTTGGCTGCACCGGTGATGATTTGGTGTGTCATGTTAAAGGAGGTTAATATTTACACTAATTATTTTGATTTATATTTATAATTAATCTGGATTACTTTGTAGAGATCTGTTTTCACTTTGACAGAAAAGAATGTGTTGACCAGTGTCAAAAAAAGCCGAATTAAATCCATTGTGATTCAACATTGTAAAGCAATAAAACATGAAAACTTCTGGGTGGGGTGGGGGAGTGAATACTTTTCATAGGCACTGTATGCTACCCTGAGGTTCATTTTCTGATTAATTGGTAATGTGAGTGGGGATAATTTATGGTGATTGGAGGGATGGCAGAGGAAGGTTTTATTTTAGTGGTAAGTGCATGATGTACTCGGCTAGTGGTAGTAATAGAGGCAGATACATTGTGGAGACTTAAGAGACTCTTAATGCACATGGATGGAAGAAAAATGGAGAGCTATGCGGGAAGAAAGGGTTAGATTGATCTTGGAGTAGATTAAAAGGTCAATACAGCACAAGTCAAAGGACCTATACTTTGGCTGTAATACAACACAGAACCTTGCAGCAATGTTTCTGCAGCCACTTTATGGAATGTAGACCATCACAAGCAGACATCTTTGGTCTCGCTAGTTTGCCTGCTAGCTGTTCTCTACTGAGAGTAAGAGTTGAACTTTCTCATTTTTCTGTAGCCCTTTGTGAAGACTGAACCATATTAAGGTCTCTTCTATTTCCTTATTTTGTATTAATACTCTCAGTATGAGCTTTTAAAGAGTCAGCATTTTCTTTTGCCACTCTCTTCCTTTTATGTATATGTAACCTAGTGCTACCTTGTTAGTTTATGGTAAAGTTTTGTTTTCTTTCTCTAAGTAAATGTATCATAGGTAATGGCGAGGGATTTAAAGTTACTGACTCTCTCCACCTTGATCCCCAATGAAGACTGACACATGGACATCTGCTTTCCTGCTCTGGTAGTCAGTAATCTGCTCCTTGATTTTCCTGACATTGAGCGACTGGTTGTTGTGGCTGGATTTTCAGTCTCCCTCCGAAATGCTGATTCATCACCACCTTTGATTCAGCCAACAACACTGAAGCTGTTCTTAAGCCTCATAGACATGAGAATAAAGCAAGTAGAACTGGGGGCTAAGCACAGTCTTGTACTGATGGTGACTGTGAAGGAGATGTCGTTGCCATGCTGAATTGACTGGGGTCTGCAAGTGAAGATCCAGTTGCACAAGGAGATACTGAGGCCTAGGTCTTGGAGCTTATTGATTATTTTTGAGAGGATGATAGTATTGAATGTCGAGCTGTACTCAAAGAGCATCCTGATGTATGCATCTTTACTGTCTAGGTGTTCAAGAGTTGAATTAAAAAGTCAATTAAATCATATCTGCTGTTAACCTTTTGTGACAGGAGGCAGATTGGAGTGATCCAAGTCGCACCTTGGGTAGGAACCTCTCATAGCACTTCATCACAGTGGCAGTAAGTGCTACTGGATGATGGTCATTGGGGCAGGTTTTGTAGCCTGTGGGTACCTCAGACTGTTGAAGTGAGAGGTAAAAACCATCAGGGAACACCCCAGCCAGTTGAATATCACCGGTCTTCAGTACCCGGCCAGGTATCCCATCTGAGCCAGATGCTTTTGGTGAGTTCACCTTGCCAATGGATGCTCCCATGTTAGCATGAGTGAAATAACAAGGTTATTATCAGGGGGCTGTGGGGATTCAAGAAGGTGCCTCTGTGTTTTAAGAGTCAAAATAAACATAAAATGCATTGAGGTTATCTGGGAGTCACCTATGTCACTATGCCACCACTGAGCTCATCTAAATGGAGCGCTGTTGTAAGAAAGCAGTATCCACCATCATCATCAAGAGCCGCTGCCATCCAGGCCTTGGTCTCTTCTCACTGCTGCCATCAGGAAGATGGTACGGGAACCTCAGTACGCATGCCACCAGGTTCAGGAAAAGTTATTGCTCCTCAGCTATCAAGCTCTTGAAACAGGGGTTAACTTCACTCTCCCCATCACTGAACTGTTCCCACGACCTATAGGACTCTTCATCTCATGTTCTTAATACTTATTGCTTATTTGCCCAGTTTTTCTTTACACACTCGTTCTTGCCGGTCTGTTGGGTCTCATCTTTTACTCATTCTATTGTTTTATATTTACTGTGATTCCCTGCAAGAAAATGAACCTCAGTTGTATATAGTGACATGTATGTACTTTGACAATAAATTTACCTTGAGCTTTGGTTTCACTTGAGAGGTGATAGCTTTCAAGCCCTGCCGCAACTGTTGAACAATCTTTTGTGATTCAAGTTTGGTCAGAATTTCCACATCACCTATGAGATGACTTTCCAGAGGTCAATTCTTTCAATCCATTACTATTTTTGACTTCGGCAGCCCTTCTCTCTGTAAAGTTTACTTCTCATGTCTTCAGTTTTTCCCTCGTTAAAAATGCTGCATTTCTAAATTGGCCACTAGGAGGAGTAAACCTTTCTGCTCTGTATCGACTTTGTATGCAGTTCTCTGCTGTGTTAATGCCTGCAGCTGTTACGGCCATTCTGAAGGTGGTTATTTCAGTAACTGATTGTCGCTAACTATTCCAAGGCTGGTGTAAATGTAGTTTGAATAATTGTAGTGATGTACTACATACAGAGCTAGAGACGACACACAGTCGGTAAGCCGTTTTGAGACTAGTTTATTCAAACTTTGCGGCGCTGGCATTTAATCCCTAGCACCCGCCCTCTCCGGGCAGAAATGATGTCAGAGGTGCATTACTAAAGTCGTCCCCCCCCCCCCCCCCCCCCGCGCGCTGGCTATTTGTGAGCCGGTTCGCCTGCGCTGAAAGTGGGTCGCCACATAACCCCCCCCCCCCCCACCCCAGAACCGGCGATACACCCCCCAAATGTCCACAGTCTGGATCAGCCTCTGCGCCGCAGTCCCTGAACCTCGACCAGCTGCGCCAAGTCCACATGGGCCTCTTTGAGTCGGTCCACCGTGAAAACCTCCTCTTTCCCCCCAATGTCCAGAACGTACGTGGACCCGTTGTTGTTGATCACCTTGAACAGCCCCTCGTACGGTTGCTGTAGCGGTACCCGGTGTCCAGCCCTTCGTACAAACACAAACTTACAGTTCTGCAGGTCTTTGGGTACATGGGTCGGGGTCCGTCCGTGCTGTGAAGTCAGCACAGGGGCCAGGTTGCCGAGCCTTTCGCGTAGTCTGTCCAGGACTGCTGTGGGTTCTTCCTCTTGCCCCCTTGGGGCTGGTATGAACTCTCCTGGGACGGCCAGTGGTGCGCCATACACCAACCTGGCCGACGAGGCATGTGGATCCTCTTTGGGCGCTGTGCGAATTCCAAGCAGGACCCAAGGAAGCTCGTCCACCCAGTTAGGTCCTCTCAGGCGGGCCATGAGAGCCGACTTCAAGTGACGGTGGAAGAGTTCCACTAGTCCGTTCGACTGTGGGTGGTAGGCAGTAGTGTGGTGTAGCTACGTTCCCAACAGGCTGGCCACAGCCGACCACAGGCTGGAGGTGAACTGAGCGCCTCTGTCGGAGGTAATGTGGGCCGGTACCCCGAAGTGTGCTACCCAGGTTGCAATCAGTGCTCGGGTGCAGGAATCTGCAGATGTGTTGGTGAGTGGGAGGGACCACCTCTGACCACCTCGTGAACCGGTCTACCATAGTTAGGGGGTACCGTGCTCCTTGGGACACTGGTAGGGGGCCCACGATATCCACATGAATGTGGTTGAACCTCCGGTGGGTGGGTTTGAACTGCTGCGGCGGGGCTTTAGTGTGCCGCTGCACCGTGGCTGTTTGGCACTGCGCGCACATTCTGGCCCATTCACTGACCTGCTTGCGAAGTCCATGCCACACGAACTTGCTGGAGACCAGCCAGACGGTTGTCCTGATAGATGGGTGTGCCAAACAGTGTATGGAGTCAAAAACTCGCCGCCTCCAGGCTGCCAGAATGATGGGGTGAGGTTGGCCGGTAGCCACGTCGCACAGGAGGGTCCTCTCGCCTGGGCCTACGAGAAAGTCCTGCAGCTGCAAACCCGAGACTGCGGTCCTGTATCTGGGCATCTCGTCGTCTGCCTGCTGTGCCTCCGCCAGTGCTGCATAGTCCACCCCCAGGGGCAGATCCTGGACAGCTGGTCTGGAGAGTGCGTCCGCCACGACGTTGTCCTTTCCCGAGACACGCTGGATGTCCGTCCTGTACTCAGATATGTAGAACAGATGTCGCTGCTGGCGAGCCGACCAGGGATCGGACATCTTTGTAAATGTGAAGGTCAATGGTTTGTGGACTGTGAACACGGTGAATGGCCTGTCTTCTAAGAAGTCCCTGAAATGCTGGATTGCCAGATACAGTGCCAACAGCTCCCAGTCGAAAGCACTGTACTTGAGTTCGGGTGGTCGTAGGTGCTTGCTGAAGAATGCCAGGGGTTGCCAGCGCCCCTCGGTGAGTTGTTCCAGCACCCCACCGACTGCCGTGTCGGATGCATCCACCGTGAGGGCGGTCGGAACATCCGTTCTGGGGTGCACCAGCATCGCGGCATCTGCCAAGGCTTCCTTGGCTTTAACGGAAGCGGCCGCAGCCTCCTCGTCCCAAGTAATGTCCTTGCCTTTACCCAACATCAGGGTGTACAAAGGGTGCATGATACGGGCTGCTGAGAGGAGGAAGCGGTGGTAGAAGTTCACCATACCAACAAACTCCTGCAGGCCTTTGACCGTGTTGGACCGGGCAAAGTGGTGGATTGTGTCTACCTTGGCGGCCAAAGGTGTTGCCCTGTCTTTGGTAATCCTGTGGCCCAGGAAGTCGATAGTGTCGAGACTGAACTGGCATTTGGCTGGGTTGATCGTGAGGCCGAAATCACTCAGGCAGGAGTAGAGCTGGCGGAGGTGGGACAGATGCTCCTGGCGACTACTGCTGGCTATAAGGATGTCGTCCAAATAGATGAACGCAAAGTCCAGGTTGCGTCCCACCGCATTCATTAGTCGCTGGAACGTCTGTGCGGCATTCTGAGGAACTCGAACAGGCCGAACGGGGTGATAAGTGCTGTTTTGGGGATGTCTTCAGGGTGCACCAGGATTTGATGGTATCCCCGGACGAGGTCTACTTTGGAAAATATTCTTGCCCCGTGCAGGTTTGCTCTAAAGTCCTGTATGTGCGGCACAGGGTAGCGGTCTGGAGTCGTAGCCTCGTTCAGTCTGCGGTAGTTGCCGCATGGTCTCCAACCCCCAGCTGCTTTGGGCACCATGTGCAGGGGGGAGGCCCATGGACTGACGGACCTCCATATGATCCCTAATTCCTCCATCCTCTTGAACTACTCCTTCACCAGGTGGAGCTTGTTCGGGGGAAGCCTTCGTGCACGGGCATGGAGGACTGGTCCCTGGGTCGGGATGTGGTGCTGTACCCCATGTCTGGGCATAGCTGCAGTGAACTTCGGTGCCAGAATCGATGGTAAGTCCTCCAGGATTCTGGTGAATTCGTTGTCCGACAGCGTGATGGAGTCCATGTGCGAGGTCAGGAACTTGGCTTCACCCAGGGAGAACGTCTGGAAAGTCTCAGCATGGACCAGTCTTTTCCCTTGCAAGTCGACCAGCAGGCTGTGAGCTCGCGAGAAGTCCGCCCCCAGGAGCGGTTGGGCCACAGCGGCCAGTGTGAAATCCCACGTGAACCGGCTGGTGCCGAACTGCAGCTGCACTGTGCAGGTGCCGTAGGTCCGTATTGTGCTGCCGTTTGCGCCCCTCAGGGTGGGTCCTGGCTTCCTGTTGTGGGTGTCGTACCCAGTCAGGGGCAAGACGCTGATTTCCACTCCGGTATCGACCAAGAAGTGGTGTCCTGACTGTTTGTCCCAGATGTACAAGAGGCAGTCCTGGTGGCCAGCCGCCATAGTCATTAGCGGCTGCTGGCCCTGGCAGGGCGGGTAACAACAGTGGACTTCTGTGCCCCACCGCTGGTGGTAGAAACACTGTCCTCCTCACTCCTGCCTCTGTGTTGTGTGCGCCCCCCTGCCGGGCCTGGTCTGGTCTGCTGTTGGGCATGTGGCCTGGTAATCTGACTGACAGACGCCACACTCTCCCTCTTGGCTTTCCACAGCACGTCTGCCCGGGCCGCCACCTTCCAGGGGTCGCTGAAATCTGCGTCGGCCAGCAGCAGATGTATGTCCTCGGGCAGCTGCTCTAGGAATGCCTGCTCAAACATGAGGCAGGGCTTGTGTCCATTAGCCAGGGCCAGCATCTCGTTCATCAATGCTGAAGGCAGCCTGTCTCCCAAACCGTCCAGGTGAAGCAGGTGAGCACCCTACTCACGCAGCGAGGGGCCAAAGGTCCCAATGAGCAGCGCTTTGAATGCTTCATATTTGCCTTCTTCTGGGGTTAACTGTATGAAATCCGCAACCTGGGTGGCTGTCTCCTGGTCAAGGGGGCTCACCACGTGGTAGTAACGCGTGGAATCAGAGGATATGTGCCGAATCTGGAACTGGGCTTCTGCTTGGCTAAACCACACGCATGGTTGCAGCGTCCAGAAAATTGGCAGTTTTAGCGAAACTGAGTGAACAGATGAAGAGTCGGTCTTTGGTCCAAATCCCGTTTGGACCGTCGGGGTCACCAATGTAGCGATGTACTACATACAGAGCTAGAGATGACATGCAGTCGGTAAGTTGTTTTGAGACTAGTTTATTCAAACTTCACGGTGCTGGCATTTAATCCTCAGCACCCGCCCTCTCCGGGTGGAAATGATGTCAGAGGTGTATTACCAAAGTCTCTCCCCGCGTGCTGGCTATTTGTGAGCCGGTTCGTCTGCACAGAAGGTGGGTCGCCACATAATTACTATAAATGTACGCTCAGTGCAAGTTTGTGGTCTTCTGTTGCTGCAGCTATTCCATTTCAAGTTTTGATATGTTGTACGTTCAGAGGTGCTCTTCTGCACACCACTGTTGTAATGCATGATAATTTGAGTGATTGTCACCTTTTCAGCTTGAACAATCTGGCCATTCTCTGATCTCTCTTATTTACAAGATGTTTTTGCCCAAAGAACTGCTTCTTACAAGAAGTGTTTTCTTTCTTGCACCATTCTCTGTAAGCTCTAGCAGGAGTTCCCAATTTTTTGTTTTATATGCCATGGACCCATACCTGAGAGATCCATGAACCCCAGATTCAGAACCCCGGCTCCTGAGACTGTTGTGCATAAATTCCAGGAGATCAGCTATTTCTGAGATACTCAAACTATTCTGTCTGGCACCAATTCCACAGTCAAAGTCACTTCGATCGCATTCTGATGTTTGATCTGAACAACAACTGAATCTCTTGACTATGTCTGCATGCTTTTATGTATTGAATTGCTGCTACCTGATTGGCTGATTAAATATTTGCACTAACAAGCAGGTAGACCACTGTACCTAATAAAGTGGCCACAGTGTATTTCTACTTTCATAAAGCAGCAAAACAAGTATTGCATTTTTTCACATTTCTAAATATTGAATTATTCCCTGTCAACAATGAGATATTGAAATATTGTACACTTCGTGAAATATCAGTGTCAATGGGTGAATTTGAATTCATATTCAAGTTTTTAATCCTGCAGAATTTCAGACAGGATAATATGTTACTCCTGCATTATCTCAAAGCTAGTATTCATCCTACAGATTCTGTTTTTGGATGTGGTCGCAAATGGAGGCATTTTCACAATGAATATTTTAATGAAGAATGTTAATTGCCACCAGAGCAAACATAGTACCAATAACACAGTAATAAACAAAGTAAAAATGGCTTTTATGGAATTTGTTCCAAGTGGTGAACTAACTATTTCAGCGTAATAATCCTGAAATATTGTGCAGTAAGTCATATGTAATTTCCAACATAATGTTTTCTTTTACTTATTCTAGTCATTTTGGGAAAATTTCTGGTTCTGGAAAGAAGTTGCAAAGGAAATACCAATTAAACCAACACAATTTCGAATACTAAACCCAGAGATCATAAAGGAGACAGCAATTGATCTGCTGCAGCTACCTGAACCTCGACCAAAACTGTTTGGATGGGATCAGGTATGAGTTGCTTAGAAATGTAGGTATGGTTAAACTTGGGGGAAATGTGATTCTTGAGCTGGGTTTTTGGTTGTGGGTTGTTTAGCAAAGGATCATCCTAACAATGAGTCTTTATATGATTTATGCAAACAGCCGTTCATGTAAAATACACTGAAAACATTTGTATGCACCTACTGTGGGATGCGCTAGTTTTCTTTATTTTCCTTAATGACAGACAGAGTGTTAAATAAAGCACACAATTCTTTGGGGAATCTTGTTTCAGCTGGGCTCTTCAATAAATATTCAAAATGAATAGAATTAACAATTGACAATATAGATTTTATTTTGCTCTGTTGTGCCATGTTCTCACTGCATAATTTCCAGTGTGGCCATTTTTAAATTCTGTTTTTATTTGTCCTTTCAGTTTACTTTATGAATACTTTTTAGGCTATAGAATGTTTTGGAACATATTTTCTTCAGTATTTACTTTTCCTTAATTCTGAAATCTACAATCAAATACCCACTGGCATCCAAATCATTTTGGTGACTTGGCCTAGAAAATGGTACCTATTTAGTTTGTATGAGGGGGAGGGGCCAACCTGAACTAGACTAATGTAGCTCAAATGTAGAGTTGAAATTCATGGCAAGTGCTATAGGACATAGGAGAGGTTATTGAAGAGGCATTTCTAAATATCTATAGATTCAGTGATAGTGCCTGAGGACAGGAAATATTACTCACTTGTTCAAGAAAATTATAGCAATTAAACCTGGTAACACAGACCAGCTAGATTAAATTTGATGGTAAAACAATCAAGAAAGAACCGTGGAAGTAAATTGGTTTAGTGGAAAACCACTAGAAAGCCTTGTGTAGATTTGTTAAAGGCAAACTGTCTAACCAACAATGCTGTATAATAAAACATTGTCACCAAGGGAAATGTTTTTAATGTATACAGGTGATATGCCTCCCCCACATCACAGCTGTTAATTTAATGCAAATATACCCCTACAGAACTCAATCACTATCCTAAAGTTTGAGGTATAGAATTCACTATTACAGGATTTATTTAGGAAAGGAAATAAATGCATGGATTATGTAATGCCCTGGTTAAGATTTTACTGCAAATGCTGTCTGGTATTTCATTTACTAGTTTTCTGTAGAAGCAGTGTGCATTCCTGGTAGTGTTTGGATTACAGTTTTCCATGTATTTCTTAATTCATGCATAAATTATACAGCTTTGTATCATGGAAAATTGTGAAACAGATCATGTTGTATGAGCCCTCCCACCCCTCCACGATAAAGATGGAATTGCCTGCTACCCAAGAAGGTGTTTGAAAAAGAACAGTCTTATTTTCCAGGTTAAAGTCCATGAAATATGAGTGGAACCGCATTGTAATAAATTGTCTGACTTTGGAGTAGAAGGAAATGCACAATGAAGTTCTCTGGGGTCAATCCTAACATCACCTTTTTAATTGATTTTAGTAATCAGATTATGGTTTAGTTTCTAGGATATAGGTTAGTGACTAATATCTATTAAAAGCTTCAGACTCTCACCTATTTTGACTAAACCTCTTCTCATCAGTAAGGATTCTCCCATTATGCTAGTTTCTCCTGTTTTGTACTATGTGCTTTGAGGTCAACGCCTCTAGGGTATCTTCCCGTTTTCTTGACACCCTAACCATGACTAACAGGTGTCTTGACTCTCTATTCCATTTCCACCACCACTTCTCTTGCATCTCCTCCTGCCTCTCAGAGCAAGGATAGAATTTATCACTGCCTTCGCCTTGGACCTCACCAGCCTTTATATCAGGGATTCCCAACCCTGGACCCCTTGGTAATAGTAGGCATCCATGGAATCAAAAAGATTGGGAACCCCTGCTCTATATTCGATGAATTATATTCCAGAATTTTCATCAGAATTAATCAGAAGCCATCATCGGACTTATTTGCTCCTGCCTTTTTGGGACTCCAAAGAGACCTGACTCTTTTGTGATTTGTTCCATTTCCACCAACAACCACTTCTATTCTTACAGCAATTTCAGGAACTATAACTTAAAATTATATCTTTATCCTTACCACTATTGATGCTTTTACACATTCCTTTCAGATGAAGAATTTATTTAATTTGTATTTATACTAGTCTAATAGGCATTTGCTGCTGGATTTCTTTACATTGGATAGTTGTTTTGCAGATCACTAGCATCCATTCACAAGTTGACCCAAGTTTATTGGTGCCTGTCATTTTAATTCCTTGTCTAACTTCCAGTCTGACCTCTTTCTTGGGTGTCCAGTCTAAACTCAAAAAAAATCTCACCTTTCATTGGAGACTTTGCGTCCACTAGAGCTCAACATTAAATTCAACAATTCATTTAACTGGCGTTCCCAACTTGCTCCAGAACTGGAGTTGTGATGCTGCAGAACACAATGCTGGGGATGCTTGAATTATTGGGCACTATCTACAGAGAGGGGACAAGGTTGGCATCTCTACTCAATGAGCGGCTGATCAGGAACACCAGCTGTTTCCTCTTCTGTGAGTTCTGGCTGGGTGAATGATTCCAGGGTTTTGATTTGTTTTTTTATTTCCAGCATCTACTGGTGTTCTGTAATTTGCAGTTTCAGCATTTTTTTTTGGTTCCTCTATACTTAACACCTGTAGACATTTTAGCTGCCATTTGGAAGACCAACACGTTGTAAGTTGTTTAGCCCTGGAAGATAGACCAGTCTGTATCATCTATTTTTGGGGGGTTTTCACCTTGCCACAGACATACCCTTTGCTTCTTCACTTTCTCTATAGCTTAAAGCATGCCAGCTTTCTAATTTTTCCCAGTTTTAATGTGAGGCTGTTGACCTGAAACTTCCTTATTCTAATTTTCTCTTCACATCTTGCCCAATTTCCTGAATATTTCCATTTTCCTTATTGATCTTAATTTAGTATTTTCATGTTTTTTTTTTGAAAGCTGGAGAGATTTTTAAGAGACTTGCTAAAATGTTTTGATGAATGATGGACTTTGGTTATGCATGGATAAGCTGGTGTAGCTTTCCTGAGAATGAGAGTCATGAGGTAATCTGGTTATGGCATAGACAGGGTAAATGGGGAGAATTAGTTTCTTATTGAATAGTTAAACTGAGGGACATGGAATAAAGGTACTTAGCAAAAAGGTGCATGAGGAAAATCATTTTTATGATGGCATTTGGTATGTGCCTCCTTTTGGAAGAAAGTTCAATTGTTTCAAAGGAAGCCGGAAGAACAGAATTTAAGGGAGGGGAAATGGTGTTAAGACTTGATCGATTGCTTCTTATTCTGTGAACTGGATAATATTCTCTTTTATTATCTACTAATACTATCATAAACAAATGTCTGAAATGCAAAATGGATTGCACTTAGTGCTATATCAGTCATAAAGTAAGTTGTGTATGAAGGATGTTGTACAAATCTGTCCTTCGTATGTTTATCTTTTTAAATAACTCTGTGGTTTGTTAGACATGTTCTTTTCCACAGGAGTTAAGACTTAGAAATTGGACCCCATTGTATTTGTGCCCAAATTGTGCACATTAGATTGCACCAAGATAGTCTCCGGGTCATTTAGCGATTAGAATGGGCTCTTCTGATCCATGATTCCCAGTGTCATATTGCACATTTAGTGACATCATTCTGTGCTCAGGTTTCTGTGCTTGTCAAGGAAATTTCAATGTGGAGAGTGCAAACCATGACCTGTAGTGATACAGTTGTACAATATGGAATCAGGTCCTTTGGCCTATTGAGTCCATGTAGAGAATAAGCTTTTCCCAGCCTCCCCCCAATCCTATTCTAAACCAGTTCTCCACCACCCTCATCAAGGTTCTAACAAACTATTCTTTTAGAGACCAGTGAGTCTTGATCCTTTTTTTTAAAAAAATAATTAACAAATAGGCATTTATTCCTCAAACCCAATTGCTCTTAAGCACTTTTTCTTTGCCAAGCCAGATAAAGGGAAATTTATTTTCCTAATGCAAAGTCGAGCACAGTTTTATGTCAGTCTGGGAGTCTCCCAGCCACCGTTATTAGAATCGCCCCTTCAATTCCAGATTATTTAATTAACTGAATTTTAATTCCTTTGTTTGACGATGCTTAGAATTGATAGGCCATATCTCCAGATTACTGGTCCACTGATTTAATCACTAGCTACATCAGCTTCTGTGTGGATACTGTAGTAGTATCAAGGGCTGTTCGCGGCTTCTCTAACAACAAACCACTGATCTAATGGCTCTTCTCAACCACAAAAAGAGAGGGAGATAGGGAGGAATTGAAACATGTTCAGAGGGAGCTAAAGGAGAAGATCAAGGTGGCTAAAGAGGAATACAGGAGAAAGCTGAAGAACAAGCTTGGGTCAGAGTAGCGCACAGGAGGTGTGGAGAAGCATGAGGAGCATCGCTGGCTTCAATCAGCCTAGCTGTAGAGCCGCGGAATGCAAACGTGAATAGGCAAATGAATTAAACCAATTTTTCAATAGGTTTGAGAATTGCTCTCCTATTCACACACTCTTCAGCACACAGTCCAGGTGACGAGGCACTTGATGCTCCCTCAGCAGCTACGCCTCCCCTCCTTCCTCCTCCCCCCCCCCCCCCCCCAGTTCAACACATGGATGAACAGCACGGGCTACCACTGTCTAGATCCCCTCCTCGCCCTGCACCCATCATCCACACCTCCAATTGCTACCATTCCAATCTTCACCTCCCCAGCTCCCACCTTCTACCAACTCCCCAGTCATCATGGACTCGCCTTCACTGGTGTGAAAGGCACTGGAGAAATATAGACACAGCAAAGCATTGCAAAGCAAAGAATGGTGTGAACCCCAAGGCCCTGAAGGAGTGTGCTGAGCAGTTGTGTGGAGTCTCCAGTGCATTTTCAATCTGAGACTTAGCCTGGAAAGGGTCCTGACTTTGTAGAAAACGTCATGTGTGGTCCCAGTACCCAGGAAGGGCCTACCGAAAGTCTTGAATGACTACTGTCTAGTGGCCTTGACTTCACACATGAAGACCCTAGAGAGGCTGGCCCTAGCTCACTTCTGACCCCAGGTCAGATCAGCCCTCAATCCCCTGCAGTTTGTCTACCAGGAGCACATTGGAGTCGATGGTGCTGTGATCTACCTGCTGAACAGAGCCTGTTCCCATTTGGATAAGCAGGGCAGTACTGTGAGGGTCATGCTTTTTGATTTCTCAAGTGTCTTCAATACTGTACAGCCCTCATTGCTGGGGGAGAAAGCTCCATTTAACACAGATTAGCAATTCCATTATATCCTGAATAATGGACTACCTGACTGGCAGACCACAGTTTGTGTGTCTTCAGAGCTGAGTGTCAGACATGGCTATAACTATCACTGGGGCCCCACAAGGGACTGCATTGGCTCCCTTCCTGTTCACCCTGTATACCTCAGACTTTAGATGTAACACTGAGTCACGTCATCTGCAGAAATTCTGATGACTCAGCAATAGTTGGGAGGATAAATACAGGGCCCTGCTGAAAGAGTTTGTCAAATGGTGCAAGCTGAATCATCTGCAGCTCAACATCAGTAAGACAAAGGAGATGGTGATGGACTTTAGGAAGCACTGCTCCATGTTACCATTGATGGTGAGGACGTGGATGTGGTGAGGACCTACAAGTACCTGGGGGTGCACCTGGATGACAAACCTGAGTGGAGCACGAACACAGAGGCTGTGTAGAAAGAGTGCCAGGGTCACCTCTACTTCATGAGGAGATTGAGGTCCTTTGGAGTATGCAGTCCTCTCCTTCAAGTGTTTGAGCAGTCTGCTGTCACCAGTAGTCTTTATGCGGTGGTGTGCTGGGGCAATGGCATTAATCTGAGTGATGCCAACAGGGTTAATAAACTGATTAGAAAGGCTGGCACTGTTGTAGCAGTCAAACTGGACACACTGGAGGCTGTGGTAGAACAAAGGACCCTATGCAAAATCCTGGCAATTCTGGACAATGTTTCTTACCCTCTGCAAGTCCCCTTGGTGGAACAGAGGAAGCACTAGAGACGGACTAAGACAACAGCACTGCTCCAAAGAGTGCTATGAGGTCATTCTTGCCCTTGGCCATTAGAATCTGTAATGAGTCAACCTATAGCCAGGGAAGTGATGACCCCCTCCTGTTAGACTGTTTGTGGTAACATTTTTTTTCTTTCTTTCTTCTCATCTAATATTTGTATATCTGTACACTTGTAATGCTACTGTGACACTGCAACTTCCTTTGGGATCAATGAAGTATCTATTTAATCACTGTAGTGTGATTCCTGGCAAGCAACATGAACTCAATAAGCAGAAGGTGAAAGGATTAAATGTGCTATATTTCTGTTTGGTACCTTTTAAAGGATTTTAAAAAATTGGCCATGAGTCCTTTTCATGATTTTTTTCTGCCTCTTGAAGAAACTTGCTCATCTGGAAAAATTGCCAGTCAAGTTGGCTATCAGTGTACCAGCTGATCTTTCCCTATACTTCTTTTGTTCCTTCCACCTGTATTCCGGAGATCAGTGATTTCAGATTTCTATCATGTCTGAATGTTACGCCACACTTAACTTGTGTTTGAATAAAAAGTTTCTTCTTCCTGTTTTTACTTACTTACTTTGGCCATCCTAGTACCCTATTCCTGCTTATCTATCATATCCTATATTTTTAAAAAAACCCTGTATCCCTTAAGAAAGCTAAAAGTACCCTGACATGTGCTGTCTCACTCATGCCCAGTAACCCCTTTAATGTGAATTCCTGCACCCCCAATTCCCTTAGATTAATTCTCATCACCTCTTCCTAAATCCCATACTTGCTACAACTCAGAATTACATGTTCAACTGACTCCTCTTCCTGACATTCCTCAAATCTTTTCTGGTGTTTCCCTATCATTTTCAGTGTTTTGTTTAGTGCACAGTGCCCCAGCCTTAACCTAGTCCACATAGTTTCCTCTCTTTTCTATCCATTGCCTACCCCTAGTACCTGTAACACTCTTTTGTATTTGATATGTATGCTTCCCTTTCCCCTCTCTGTCCCATCTTTCTTGTTACATTTGGATGATTCTTTCCCAGATTACACACTTAACCTCTGCTTTGCTGATACCAAAGTGTATTTCTATACTTTCTTTCTTTAATGCCCTCTTTGCCAACTCATCCACCCTCTCATTCCCCTTCACCCCTACATGAGCTGGAACCCATAGAAATTTAACCTGACCTCCCTGATCTGCAACTCTTGTGACTGACTGAAGGACTTCATGAAGTACATCTTGCCGGCTGTTTGAGTGAAAAGACCTTAAACTTGCTAGAACTGAGGATGAATCTGAGCATATCAACGCTTTGACTAGTTTGTTTTCTCCACCCAACGCAACGCAACCAACACTGCCATCATCCCCACTGTATACACCGCTAACTTATCAGATGTTCTTCTGCTGATTCCAATTTCTTTTGCTGGTATAGCCACCCCAAACCCGGTCACTCCTGTTTCAGGTTCCTTAGCACCATCCGTATAAATCTGAGTACAACCACTATACTTTTCCATCACATGATAGTTAAATGCACTTACCAAATCAGTTTTAATTTTTCCTTTCCTTTTTACTTCTAACAAATGCCAGTCTATGTCAGGTCATACAATCTTCCATGGAGCTACACAAGTGTTTCATTATTAACATAATATTGTCTGTGTTTGCACTTTCAGAATATTCCTACCTTGGGAGTCAGTGCTGTTGTTCTGGCGACTCATTTATGTGACGAAGTCAGCTTGGCAGGATTTGGATACAACATAAGCCAGCCAGAGATGCCTTTGCACTATTATGAAAATGTCCCGATGACTGCTATGAAAGCTCAAACTATGCACAATGTGGATAAAGAGAGGCAGTTCCTAGAAAACTTGATTAAAGAAGGTGTTGTGACAGATCTCAGTGGAGGGATTTACTGCAAATTTTGCATTTGAAAAAACCACAACCTTAAAGTTTACGTCTTAACAAGAAGAAACAACCGTCCAGGAGAAGACATTATTTGAGGCTGGTTAACATGGGCCTTTTAGCTACCAATAAGAGAGTTTGCTATTTTGACGCTCCTGGCAAGTTGTTTCGAAATATACTTAGTTTCATCATTAATCAAATTCTGGAAGAGCAACTTTGAGAAAAATATTTTTGAGATGCTAACTTGCATATTGAACTCAGTTGGAGTCGGTAATGAGTGTCCATAATATTCATTGCATTATTGTGTCCCTGGTTATTTATAGGCTTTAAGTCCAATTTAATATAAATTATGGTTGTAATTTCCCTGTTATTTAAATAGCAGTAATGATGTTTGATATCTCTCAAAGCAAGATCGTTAAGTCTTAAACTTAATATCTGATCTTGAGAAAGGCAGCTTGGTGCTTTGGTGAGTACAGGACAATTTAAATTCTGTTTTACTGCATGCTGTAGGTGTGAAACTTAATAGCATATTCCCATTTTATTTTGATGGTGTAATCTGGCAGTTATATCAGATTTTATCAGTTTGTAAAGAAACACGCAGCTGTTCAGTAAGTAAACAGATTCCTTTCAAATCCAAAATTTCCACTTAGCTATTTTAATCTTTTAACTGTGGTTGTCCAATGGGAATTTCTGTTTTAGATGGCAGCAGTGGTGATCTAGACAAACTAAAGTTAAATTTATTTCATACCCCTTTTATGTTGAGTTGATGTGTGGCAATACTAATTTTGCCCCTTGAAATAACTTATTACATAAATCCTATGGGGTGAGTCTGGTCTTCAGTGGTAGTAGAAGAAAAGCTGATAGGCAATCAGCAGTCTATTTTATATCTTGTTTTTAGTTTGTGTGAAGAACAGTGAGAGTAAAACTTCGTGTTTGATACCACTATTACTGTCAATTTCATAATATGAAAAGTTTAAGAGCTGCCAAAGATTTGAGAGTCGGTGGGTGTTCCATGATTAGAAAATACAGGGTTTACATTTTGATACATTCTGCATCATGAGGAAATAAACTGGGGCAATTAAATTTTAATTAAATAAATTTTAAAACATTTTTGTGTAGCTACCATAGTAAAATAAACTAATCAGTGTTGTATATGTTACATGTGTAGACATGCATATACACAGTTATTAATGCTAAATGCATAATGAATCAATTTTGACTAGGGGCATTTTTTGTGATATCCCATCTTGTAGAGGATATTTTGTACAATACTGACTTGGCACTGATTTTTTTTTACAAGATCTTCCTTTCATTTTTTTTCCAATTATAGTTTACAGTTAAATTAATGAAATTCTTCTCAGTTTTTGAGATTGTGCCTAATACTTGAGTTTTGAATACTTTTTCACTAAGTATTCCTGTCTATCCTGAAACCTGCAAATAAGGTGAACATTGTTCACTTTTTTGCTTCTGCACACAAATGAAGGAAATAATCTTCAATTGGTATATAATGATTCAGTGTTAATCGCAACTTCAAATTTCTGCCTAGTGGAAATGTTCTTGCTGGAACTGTAGTCAGCGCATGTGGACAAGTTGCTGATGGCCATAAATTTTGCACCAAGATATTTTGTCATGCAGTAAATGATCATCATAATTTGGGCAGAAACAAGTAGGGTTTGTCCACTGGAGGAACATGAATATTTCAAGAAAAGCTTTGGTCATATAAGCAAAGGCTTTATAGGTCACATCTCCTCAACTAGATACCAATACAATCAAAAGCAGTGCGATATTCACAGTTTCACCTGATATTCTACTGTTTACAATTTAAATCTGGTAAATTTCGCTACTTTAGATTCAAAAGCTTTATGTCAATTATCCATCTTTATATCTCCCGATACCATGCATCTTCCTGTCTTGAGAAAATTGTCTGCCAGTAACTAATATATAATGTAAACTGAATCATGTTGGTTTGCATATCTCTGCGACAGTTAGGTTGAAATAGAAAAATCAATACACTTCAGTTCTTGATTACTCAGTTTAAATCTTGCGTTAATGAATAAAATCTAAAATATTTTGCTTGAATTTTCTCATCAGCACATTACGATACTGTTTAACATGGCATAGATCAACAAATAAATAGATAATCTATTATAAGGAAGATTATTATATTTCCACATTGGAAAACATATGCTACCAGCCAACACTTGAAAGTGCAACCGTTTTTCTTTTGTCTGGTCCCCATAATAGCAAACACTTCCTTAACTTTAGACGACCAGTATTCTTAATGTTCTGACAATTTGGCTATGTAATTTAGTCTGGAATATGCCTTTCAGTTGCTGAGGATGAAATGTGGCTTCAGATGGATTTTACAAATATCTAGCAATCAAGATACAAAATTACCGTTTTGAATAAACCATGAAAATCATTGCAAGTTCCCAGATTTTTAAGCTTATTTGAATATTGAAGATGTTGACTATTCCCTCTGAATGCAGTGATTGCTGACTACTTTTGATTTGTAAGGTGTGTGGCATCCATCGGTCTCGAGAGACCATGGATCTGCACCTGGAGAGTTTTGATTCAGCTGCTGATGGTGGTGCCGCATCTGTTGTGGCTGTACAGGCCCACACGGGAGTGACAGTCTCGGCTGCAGTGATTGCATTTGAAGATGCTTTCCTCCAATGTTGCCGTGTTGTTGTCTTTTCAGCGAGCGCGCTTTTCCTTGGCGGCAAGCCTCAGTTTCTCTTCTCTTCGCTCCAGCCCTCTGTGTAGTTCTCGTCTCCAGCGTGAGCGATCGTTCGCGACATCTTCCCATCTTTTGACATCCAGGTCCATTGACTTCATGTCCCTTTTGCAGACGTCTTTGAAACGCAAATGAGGATGTCCTCGTGCTCTTTTGCCGGTGGTTAGTTCCCTGTACAGTAGGTCTTCCGGAATCCTCCCGTCCTGCATGCGATGTACGTGTCCCAGCCAGCGGAGGCAGCGTTGTTGGAGGAGGGTGAAGAGGCTGGATAACTGGGCGCGGGTAAGGACTTCGGTGTTGGTGACTCGGTTGATCCATTTGATGCCCAGAACGCGTCTCAGGCTGTGAAGGTGGAAGGCGTTGAGACGTCGCTCCTGCCTGGAGTAGAGGCTCCAGGTCTCGCTGCCGTAGAGCAGTGTGCTGAGGACGCATGCCCTGTAGACTGCAATTTTGGTGTTCGTAATTAGCTTTCTGTTCTCCTAGACTCTCTTGGTCAGCCTGGCGAATGTGGCGGCTGCTCGTCCAATCTGCCTCTTGATCTCGGAGTCCAGGGAGAGGCTGTCCGTGAT
Source organism: Hypanus sabinus (assembly GCF_030144855.1). Taxonomy (NCBI): domain Eukaryota; kingdom Metazoa; phylum Chordata; class Chondrichthyes; order Myliobatiformes; family Dasyatidae; genus Hypanus; species Hypanus sabinus. Next base: position 168,542,820 of record NC_082708.1, on the reverse strand, counting down.
GGTGGAGCCGAGGTATGTGAATTCGTGGATTACTTTCAGCTCGTAATTGTTGATGTTGATGACGAGGGGTTGTTCAATGCCTTGGCCCATCACGTTGGTCTTCTTCAGACTAATGGTTAGGCTGAATTCCTGCCAGGCTCTTGAGAGGTTGTCCATAAGTCGCTGCAGTTGCTCTTCAGAGTGTGTAGCCAACGCTGCGTTGTCTGCAAACAGCGTGTCTCTGATGAGTACTTCACGGACCTCGACCTTGGATTTTGCCCTCAGCCGGGACAGACTGAACAGCCTTCCGTCCGATCTGGTATGAAGGTAAACTCCATCGGTTGAAGTTCCAAACGCATGTTTCAGCATGACTGCGAAGAAGATGCCGAATAGGGTGGGAGCAAGCACACACCCTGCTTCACACCGCTGCAGATGTTGAAAGCTTCTGAAGAAGAGCCGTGAAATTGAACGACACCTTTCATATCCGCATGAAACGATTGGACTATCTTGAGGAGCCTCGGAGGACAACCAATCCTGGCGAGGATTTTAAACAAGCCGTCTCTACTAACAAGGTTGAATGCCTTTGTGAGGTCGATGAAAGCGACGTAGAGTGTTGTCTTTGCTCTCGGCATTTCTCTTGCAGCTGTCGAAGAGAGAGGATCATGTCGATTGTGGAACATTCCGACCTGAAACCGCACTGAGATTCGGGGTATACCCTTTCGGCGATTTTCTGTAGTCTGCCCAGGACCACGCGGGCGAAGACCTTCCCAACGATGTTCAGCAGCGAGATTCCTCTGTAGTTGTTACAATCGCTTCTGTCCCCGTTGTTCTTATAGAGGGTGACAATGTTGCAGTCTCTCATGTCTTGCGGCACCGTTCCCCCCTCCCAGCACTGACAGAGTAGTTCCGGCTGGTGGTTGAGCAGAACTCCCTTTGCACACTTGATGGCCTCTGGTGGGATGCCATCCAACCCTGGTGCCTTTCCAGCGGGTAATCTGTCGATGGCTCTGCTCAACTCTTCAGCAGTTGGCAGTACGTCTAGCTCCTCCATGACCGGTAGGTATTCCACGGTGGCTAACACGTTGTCCGAGATATCATTTTCCCTGGAGTAGAGTTCGGAGCAGTGCTCCACCCATCTCTCCATCTGCTTTCTTTCATTTTTGATGACCTCGCCTGTCCTGGATTTCAGTGGAGCTGTCTTGCTCTGGGTTGGACCGATGGCTTTCTTGATCCCCTCATATATTCCGCGAATGTTGCCTGTGTCGACTGATAACTGGATGCTTTTGCATAGTTGTAGCCAGTAGCCATTTGCACAGCGTCTGGCTGTCTGTGCGTTGTTCCTAGCTGTCCTCAATGCTTGCAGCGTTGCCTGAGTGGGTTGGTGTTTGTGCTTCAACAGTGCAACATGCTTCTCCTCAATGGTCGCATTGAGCTCATTCGCACTTGCCTCGAACCAGTCCTGTGTCTTGCTCCGCTTCCTCCCGAAGGTCTTCAATGCAGTGCTGTGGATGGTGTCCCTGAGAGAATCCCATCTCTGCTGAACAGCTCCTCCTGGTGGGTCTGCAAGGAGGGCGTCCTCCAGTGACTTGACGAATACCTCCGCTTTGGTTAAGTTTTGGATCGTAGTAGCATTGATACGCTGTTTGCCTAGAGGCTTGGCGCAGTGGAGTCTGTGTTTGCAGCAAACCAGGAAGTGATCTGTGTCACAGTCAGCACTTTGAAAGGACCGAGTCATGAGCACGTTTTTCAGGTGGTTGCGTCTTGTGAGGATCAGGTCTAGCTGATGCCAGTGTTTGGAGTGGGGATGTCGCCAGGAAACTTTGTGTTGAGCTTTGGCCTGGAAGTAGATATTGGTAGTCCGTGGAGCACGCAAAGCCCGAGCAGTCGTTGTCCATTGTCATTCAAGTTACCGATCCCATACCATCCCAGACAGCTTGGCCAGGAATCGTGGTCAGCACCCACTCTTGCGTTGAAGTCGTCAAGTAGCAGCAACTGTTCCTGTTTCGGGATCGCCTGTATTTGCCTTAAAAGTTGATAATAGAACTCATTTTTTGCGTCTTGTGTGGAATATAGGGTTGGGGCATAAGCGCTAATAAGGGTGACAGGCCCATCGGAGGTGTGCAGCTGCAGTAAGTAGATCCGCTCCGATCCATCCTTGCTGGGTTCCACCATCTTCAGCAGCGAGTTTTTCACAGCAAAGCGGACACCATGCTCTCTGGTCTCGTCCTTGCCTTTCCCCTGCCAGAAGAAGGTGTACTCTCTCTCACTAAGGGTCCCCGAGTCTGGAAGCCGTGTCTCTTGGAGCGCTGTGGTGTCCACTTGAAGACAAAGCAGTTCGTTGTTAATCACTGCTGTTTTGCGGGTGTCAGTGATCTCGCGAAGGTTGTCTGATAAACCGGTTGCCATAGTCGTACGTTCCAACGTCCGAGTCTGAATGCTGGCTTCTTGCCTTGTTTCCTTGTTGCTTTGCTTGGTGCAGTGTTTACAAACCGAGATTCAGGATACTTGCATCCCTAAGCCCCACTCACCCAGTGAAGCGGGCGGACTGTGGCGGGACAGCACCTTATTGGCTGGGGGCTGCCCAGCTTGAGGCGGGCGGTAGCTGTCCAGTGAGGCACGATGGGCTCTCCCTCCGTCGAAAGCAACCCCTGGCGTCTTGCTCTACGCCAATCGAGTGCAGGCTTATAACCGGTAGACTGCTGCTTTCCGTGTTTTGCCGCCGCGGTGAGGCGATGCTGGATTGTCCTCTGCAGGGTGCAGGCCTGGGCAAGGTTTTATGAGAGATCGGCAGTTGCCCATGCAGCCCCTCTCCCCTCTCCACGCCACCGATGCTGTCCAAGGGATAGGCAGGGGCCGATACAGCTTGACACCGGCGTCATCGCAGGAGTTGCCAGAACGAGGTTGAACGTAACATCGGACTGCCCTAGGGACTCTGGCTCTGGATTTATCCTCAGGGTTTACTCCTGAAGCCCTTCCCATGATTGGGTATGGCCGCAAGGCAGCGGAGGTTTAAAATCAGAGTTTTCCTTCTGTTAGGTGGACTGCCCTCCCAGGCTGATGAGCTCCATCTACCCGAAGCATTGGTTTTAAGGTGCCAGGACCCGCCTTCGCCCCTTCTCTTGTCAGTAGAAACAGTTCCGCCGGGCTTGCAGGCTAAACCACACGAGAAGGCCAGGAGTTGGACTTGGTTGCCAGAGGCTATTTGAGACGCATGCCGTAAGGAGTACTTTTTAAACAGTGGGAGCTTATCCCCACAACCACTCCTTGGCTTGGCAACCCTGGAACCTCTGTAAGGACTGTTTCAGTAAACTCTCTGCGGAAGCTTGGACTGTTGTTCATGAGACTCTTAAGCAACTAACTTGTTGCTTTCTAAATTTATTACTTCAGGAACCCGGCTAATTGCAATGGCAGGTTCTATCAGAGTAAAGGGTTTCTGGTAAATGCTAAGATAATTTTGAAAAATTGGGAACTGATAAAACTTGAAGAACGGTGCCAATTGTTCTCAGCAGGATTGTGTATAACAATGACTTTGCCTCTTAACTTGCTTTTCACTAAGTTATGGGCCATAATAGTAATTTGTTTTAGCAAATAAACTGGAATAGTGAGTGTGTATGTTCAAATGTTAAAACATCAACTGGAAATTTGTGTTTTTATATTTACTGAACAATATAAAAACTGTAATGTATTTGCCTCTTTATTGAATTGTTATGTGGTGAATTATTTTTGCAATTAAGCAGCAGAGTTCATACTTCAATTCTTAGTGGATCAATAATTTGATTTCCTTAATGGGTTATAATTGAAAGGATTAGAAAATGGAGCTTCAATGTATTCTTAAAAGTAACAGGATACTTGCTATTGACATTAAATGGAAAGACTAGGGAATTAAGAGGCAAAACTAGATCAGAACTTTACATTCTTAATCTATTAGTTTTGAGCCCTGATTTGTATTTATTTATCTGCTTATTTCTGAGGGATTTGTTTGTTACTTGTTGATGCACAGAATTCCAAAGTGCACTGTGTTTAAGTTGCAGCTGGATGGAGAACAAACTATTTCTCATTAAATTTAAGATTGTTCAAATCTCTTGTATAATTTAATAAGAATGTCCATTACTTTGTGGTTTTTACATTGCATGTTCCTAAAATAAATACTTTAAAAAAAACAAGAAAACAGATAAAAATGTGTACAAATGTTGTCTACGTTCACAGATGCCTTATGAATAACTGTACAGACTGACATTGTGCGTTTTAATAATATGCTGCTTAGCAACTACCCGTGGACTATAACCCACAATAGAGTTTGAGGCATTTATTTAATACTTTTAAATTATAACGGTAAGTTCTGAACTCTGGAGGAAATCTCTTGGATGCATATGTCCAAACAGAAGTAAAGTTAAATTTTTTGAGGATTTTTTGACATAAGGTTATACTACCAAATTCTTCCAGTTTTGTTTGTAACTTTTCATTTATTTTCCTTTTTGTAGATTGAACACGGATTATTTTCAAGCCCTGAATTTTAAGTAATGGAATCAAAAAGCTCTATCCTTTAATTTAACTGTGTAAAGTGTATTTTAGACTTGTTTGTATTAATAATGCTGACCTGTACATAAATATTTATGTAATATACAAAATAGACAGTAACAAAATCTGTTTCTAATAACCCCATACACTATGAAGAAACTTGCATCTAGTAACTTATGCACTATCGAATTGAAAGAAATATGTCAGCCTGTTTGTGCATAACGAAGAGATTAGAGATTCACTTTATTTGTCACATGTACAAAGAAATGCATCATGTACATCAAAATCAAATCAGCCAAGATTGTGCTGGGCAGCCCACAAGTGTTGCCTCGCATCCTGCGCCAACGTAGCATGCCCACAACTCCCTGGCTCTAACCATACATCTTTGGAATGTAGGAGGAAACCCACACAGTCACCAGAAGAATGTGCAAAACAGCGTGCTCACAACTCCCTAGCCCTAATCACACATCTTTGGAATGTGGGAGAAAACCAGAGCACCCAGAGGAAACACAAACAGTCACAGGGAGAATGGGCAAACTCCTTTGTGGCAGCAATGGGAAATGAGCCCCGATTTGTGTTTGCAGGTGTTGTACAGCTTCTATCTATATAATCCGTCTCCTATAGCAATATAGATATATATATGTGGCGGAGAAACTGCAGGTCACGAGCCTCCCTCCAATTTCTCGTTGGTGGTTTGAACCACTTTGTTGAGAAATAGTTGTTTCCTGCCAAATTCACTTGAACTAACTGATGAAACAATTATTTAATGTTGTTCCATAACACACATTTATAATTTAACCAGAAGTGGATAACCACAGAGTGCATTTCATTTCATTTCTTTGGCATGCTGTCAGAAGAAGCCAGTGCATCGATTGTGAGAATGTAACTGATAAAGTCAGTGCCTATAGCTGAACTCCTCAGGTGATTTGTAGAATTATTTGTTTTGGGTTTGTATCTCATCCATACTTTATAATTTCCAAAGCAGGAATACAAGTATACTTACATTTTCCTCTGCTTTATGATGTGTTTTTGAGCTTTGGTAATGATGGGAGCAGTGTTGAGAGAAAGGGATTTTGATTATAGCAGTAAACTGCTTTCATTCAAAGAAAGCATAGCTAATTTGTGGACAGTTTCAGATTCCTTTCTTGGCATTGAAATCTGCAACTAGGTACTTCATAGACAGAATAAAAAGCGGGCTGTTGAAATTTCTTGTAGCCATATTTTTAAACCCGCATAATGCAAGCTCAGCACCCCTTATCTGAAATGCTTGGGGCCAAAAGTGTTTAAGATGTTTGTATTTTGGAATATTTGATTCTATATAATGAGATACCTTGATGAGATCCAAGTCTAAACATGAAGTCCATTTACATTACATATGAATAACTGTATATACACTGGACGTTTCATATTACATTTTTTTTAAAAATAGCTATCACTACCTTGGCCACCCAGGTGGGCAGACAGTAGCTGTTTGGCATTTCCCTCGTAACTGACTATGCATTTATGTGCTGCACGTAAGCAGTCTTTGTCTTACACTTGTTCATTTCACACGTGTACTGATGCAGCTGTTCAGCATGTTTGATTTTCATCAGCGGCAAACTCATCGTTGAATTTCTCTGCTGCTTCGTGACCAGCATTCATTTCAGGCTGTGTCTTTTGTTAAATTTCTGAAACCAGCCTACTGAATACTCACGATTACCCTCAATTTTCAGTTTATCTTGATAGGCCTTTGCCTGTTTCAGGATCAATATGCTGTCAAGTGACACTCTGCTGACAAATCTATTCTTTCAATACGTGACTGAGAGCTTCATGTTTCACTTTGTGCAGTGTTCTTCTATTTTTCATTACTTTTGTTCATTTCTCAGAACTGTCTGGGTCACAGAGACCTATGCATCACCTTGGAACCTTCCCAGCCCCTCGCAGAATTTTCCATTTGTCACGTCACGTTAGTGCTCAAAAAATTTCAGGGGTTTAGGGATTTTGGATAAGGAATGCTTAGCCTGTACTTGCGATAATCTGTGATCTTTTGTTCATTAAATTAATAATAAAATTCCTCTCTGCATTTTTACTCAAGTATGATGACATGGCCTTTGTAAGTATTTCTGAGAACAATTTCATCTCCGAATACATTTTAACACTAAATTCTTCAACAAAAGCCTGGATCTTTTCCATCTAGGAACTTTCTTGGGACAAAATGCTGAACTTGCATAGGCAAGCAGAGATGAAACACACTTTGACTTCCACTATATTAGTACAAAAATTTGAAAGTAAACTAGAAGCTGAAAAGATCTTTACAAAACCTGGAGGCACGTAGGGAAAAAGTTTCACTGGATATATCCATTTGAAAGCTCATCCAGAGAACAATCATAGATGAAAAAAGGGCCTAAAATGTAAGTTGCCAAATGATTAAAAAGAAATTTCCACACAATAGCAAACCGGTGGTCCAGACAAGGAGAAACCATTGAAAGATACAAATTGGTTTAAAGGGTTATATGTAGCCTGATGGTAAAGCATGAAAAACATCCTTTTCTGTTAGGGAAGATTTTAAACAATATTTTATCTAAACACTTTGTGACCTTCATTAAATTTCCTGCTGGGTTTCTTAATTCTGTGAATCACCCAAACTGTACTGATTACACATGCTGCTAAGACCCAGTATCCTTGAAATCAATGAAGTAAACTTTTTATGTACTTTCTCCAGACATCTTAGAGATGAGAGGGAACTACTTTAGCCAGAGGGTGGTGAACCTTTAAATTCATTGCTACGGATGTCTATTGAGGCCAAGTCATTTGGGTATATCCAAAGTGGAGTTTGATAGGTTTTTATTACGAAAGTTGTCAAAGGTTATGGCAAGAAGACAGGAGAGTGGGGTTGAGAGGGAGAGTAAATCAGCCATGATTAAATGGCCTAATTTTGCTCCTATATCTTATGGTCTAACTTACCTTTTCTGAAATCTGATGCTTAAAATGTAAATTGAAACAAAATTGATGCTTTATGCTGATTTATGAAACAAAATTTAGTGCTTTATATTGATTTAAATTAACTTTCTAGCCTTTGGTCTAGACCTCTCTATAAGGTACAGAATTCCATATATTTTAATTGCATTTATTTAGATTTGCACACAAACATGACCGAAGTTTTCTTTTATGGATAACTTTTTAAAAACTATACAAAAGACCAAGCAGATAGAAGCTGGGGTAGCCAGAGAGATTCGACCCCTTTGGAGCTATTTCCTCATTCAGTTTGATCATTCAATTTGCCCCAAGTGTCAACACCCTTGCCAGTACCATATATCCTTCAGTTTCCCAGTTCAGAAAATTATCTACCTGCTCTTTATACAATCTCCAATGCTTTGACCTCCATAATCCTCTGGGTAGAGAATTCTAAAGAGTCACTCTTTCAAAGGAGAAATGCCTCATGTTTAAATAATTGCCCTCTTGCAACTACAAACCCCATTTTCAGAAAAGTTGGGTTATTTTCCAAAACAAAAATCTGATGTGTTAATTCACGGGAACCTTTATTTAACTGACAAAAGTAGAAAGAAAAGATTTTCAATAGTTTTACTGACCAACTTAATTGTATTTTGTAAATATACACAGATTTAGAATTTGATGGCTGCAACACACTCATCAAAAGTTGGGACAGAGGCATGTTAATACCTTTTAATAACACTTTTTAATTGTTTTGGAACTGAGGATACTAATTGTAGTAGATTTGCAATTGGAAATTTTGACTATTCTTGCTTGATATAAGACTTCAGCTGCTCAACAGTCCGTGGTCTCCGTTGTCTGATTCTCCTCTTCATGATGCGCCATACATTTTCAATAGGAGATAGATCTGGACTGGCAGCAGGCCAGTCAAGCACACTCTGTGTCTACAAAGCCACACTGTTGTAGCCCATGCAGAATGTGGTCTGGCATTGTCCTGCTGAAATAAGCATGGACGTCCCAGGAAGAGACGTCGCCTTGATGGCAACAACTGTCTCTCTAAAATCCTAATATACACCTCCGAGTCAATGGTACCTTCACATACATGCAACTCACCCATGCCGTGGCCACTGATGCACCCCCATACCATCACAGATGCTGGCTTTTTCATCTTTCGCTGATAACAATCAGGATGGTCGTTTTCATCTTTGGCATGGAGAACTCGACACCTGTTTTTTCAGAAAACTCGCTGAAATGTGGACTCATCTGACCACAGCACACGGTTCCACAGTCTTTCAGTCCACCTGAGATGAGCTCGGGCCCAGAGAACTCGCCGGCATTTCTGCATAGAGTTGATGTATGGCTTCCTCATGTAATACAGTTTCAAGTTGCATTTCTGGATATTTGATAGGTTTCAATGAGGTTACCCTTCATTTTTCTGAATTATGTTGAACACTGGCCCAGAGCTATCAATTCTTCATATAACAAACCATTCAATCCTGGAATAATTTTGGTGAACCTCTTTTGAACCTTAAGTTTCAGCACATCCTTTCTAAGATAAGGGGCCCAAAACTGCTCACAAGGCCTCTCTAATGCTTCATAAACTATCAATATTACATCCTTGCTTTTATATTCTAGACCTCTTGAAATGAATGCTAACATTGCATTTGCCTTCATTGCTGCAGACTCAACCTGCAAATTAATTTTCAGTGAATTCTGCACAAGGACTCCCAAGTTCCCTTTGTACCTCAGTTTTTTTGTATTTTGTCTTCATTTAGAAAATAGTCAACCCTTTCATTCCTTCTATCAAAGTGCATGACCATACACTTCCCAACACTGTATTCCATCTGCCACTCCTTTGCCCATTTTCTTAATCTGCCCAAGTCCTTTTGTAGCTTCTCTACCTCCTCAAAACTACCTACCCCTCCACCTATCTTCATATCATCTGCAAACTTTGAAACAAAGCCATCAATTCCATTATCCAAATCATTGACATAAAAATAATTGGTCCCAACATAGACCCCTGTGGAACACGACTAGTCATCGGCAGCCAACCAGAAAAGGTTCCCTTTATTCCCAATCTTTGACACCTGTCAATCAGCCACTGCTTTATCCTTGCTAGAACTTTACCTGTAATACCATGGGCTTGTAGCTTGTTAAGCACCCTCATGTGTAGCACCTTGTTAAAACTGTCAAAATCCAAGTACTCAACATCAACGGATTCTCCTTTGGTTATCCTGCTTGTTATTTCTTCAAATAATTCCAACAGATTTGTTGGTCAAGATTTTCCCTTGAGGAAACCAAGCTAACTACAGCCTATTTTATCAAGTGCCCCCAAATACCCTGAGACCTCAATAATCGACTCCAACATCTTTCCAACTGCTGAGGTCAGACTAATTGGCCTATTGTTTCTTCTGCCTCTCTCCCTTCTTGAAGAGTGGCGTGACATTTACAATTTTTCAGTCTTCTAGAACCATTCCCGAATCTAGCAATTTTTGAAAGCTCATTACTAATGCCTCCACAAACTCCTCAGCCTCCTCTTTCAGAAACCTGGGGAATATACCATCTGATCCAGACTTATCCACCTTCAGAAAATTCAGTTTCCCAAGAACCTTCTCTAACTTCACACACTTCATGCCCCCGACACCAAGAACTTCCACCATACTGCTAGTGTCTTCCACAGTGAAGACAGATGCAAAATACTTATTCAGTTCATCTGCTATTTCATTGTCCCCCATTACTACCTCTCAGGATCATTTTCCAGTGATCCAATATCCACTCTTGTATCTTTTACACTTTGTGTATCTGAAGAAACTTTTTTGTATCCTTTTTACTATTAGCTTACTTCTGCATTTCCTCTTTACCTTTTAACGACTTACTAATTTGCCTTCTGTTGGTTTTAAAAAGCTTCCCAATCCTCTTAACTTCTCACTAACTTTTACTGAATTTATACACCCATTCTTTGGCTATTATGTTGGCTTTGACTTAACTTGTTAGCCACAGTTGACATCTTTCCTTTAGAATACTTCTTCTTACAGATGTATATATCCTGTGCCTTCCAAATTGCTTGCAGAAATTCCAGCCATTGCTGCTCTGCTGTCATCCCTGTCAATATTCTTTTCCAATCAATTCTGGCCAACTCCTCTTTCATGCCTCTTTAATTCCCTTTACTCCACTGTAATACTGATACATCTGACTTAGATTCTCCTCAGATTTCAGGGTGAGTTCAATCATATTATGATCACATGCCCCCAAGGGCTCTTTTACCTTTTGCTCTTGATCCCTTTGTATGGCATTCCAGGAATCAAACCTAAAGCCTTTTTCTGAGGTCCTTGTGACTGTGGGTGTCTGATATAAATTGCTCTTTCTGTCTGCCTACCCAAGTCAATCTCTTATCTCTAATACATACTGCATGTAAGGTTGCCATAGTCAGAGGGATAAGCTCCCACTACCTATTAAATGCTCCCAGTGGTATGTGTCTCAAATAGCCTCTGACAACTGTGTCCATCTCCTGGCCTTCATGTGTAGCTTAGCTACTAAGCCTAGCGGAACTGTTTCTATTGACAGGAGAAGGGGCAAAGTTAGGTTACTGGTGCCTTACAACCCTGCTTTGGGTAGATGGGGGTTAGCAGCTCACCTAGGAGAAGGAAGTCACTGATCTCAAACTTCTGCTGCCTTGGACAGGGCTTTGGGAGTAAACTCTGGGGTAAAATGTAGAGCTGGAGTCCCTAACTCAAGCCTGCCATTGATTAACAATTCCTGCAACATTGCTGGTGCCAAGCTATTGGTCTCCACTGTTCCTTTAGATTCATCAGCTGGGTGGAGTGGGGGATCCTCCTGCAGGGGCAACAGCTTGCCCTCTATATTGTACTGCCCTGGTTTGTGTATTGGCCTGCACATCACTTAGATGGCTAGGACACAACATCCATGGTCAACCCAACCAAATGGAGGGCCTAATATATACTGGAGAGGAGAGATACAGTACTTTGTATTGAGCAACTTCATTTGATTTTGCTTATCAGAGAAGTTCTGTTTATCCTTCCACCAGCTCTGCTATTGGAAATCAACTTTTCTTTTTTCCCCCAGTTCTGATGAAATGTTCCAAACCTGAAATATTAAACATTTACCTTGCAACTGATGCTGCCTGACTTGCAGAGCGTTTCCAGCACTTCTTGTTGTCACTGTAATGCATACTGTTTGCTTGGCATTCTTTCACATGTTACGTAAGCCTTTCACCTGTGTCATTATTCTTTTTTTTGTTCCCAATTTTATCTTCTCATTCAGTTTTTACATTTTTGTTCTTGGTTGAGGACAAACCACAACATAATTTTCTGTGCTGATATGCTCAGAGGCATCATCAAAAGGGTGCAGTAGGAATTTTAAACTGCTAGATTAGCATTACAGGTGGCAGCTGCCAAGAATATTTGACAGTGACTGGGAGTACTGTAAGTGATTAGTTGATATTATTTGCTTATCTCCATAAATGAAGAGTAAAATGTCAAGGAAATGAAGAATCAGAGGCGTCATATGAAGATGAGGGTAACATGGAAGTTGACTTCAAATTTGACGAAATGTTCCACTCTGAGGCAAGTATACTTAAGGAATATTTTTTAAAAAACAACCTTTCAGCTTACAATTAAGAGATCCAGCACAGTATCGGGCCCATCCATTCCAACGAGGCCGGGCTGCCCAATTACATCCATGTGACCAATTGCCAGTATGTCTTCGAAATGTGGGAGGAGACAGGGTCACGGGATGGACACTCATGGGGTCAAGGGGGAAAATGTAAAAACTCCTCACAGACATCAGTCCTGCTGGGTGGCGCAATACTATCAGTGCTGGACTCCGGAATGAAGGTTCCCAAGTTCGAATCCAAGTCGGGCTGAGCGTCGAGCTAGCAACTTGGCCTCGTAAAAACAAGAATAGCTTGCTACGGAAACACCATTATGACGGTGCCCCAATAACTCCACTGCCGAGTTAAGGGCTAATCATCTTCCTTACAGGCATCGGCAGTATTGAAACTGTGTTGCTGGTGCTGTAATACTAACCACTGCATTACTGTATTACCCCTATAGGACTTTCCTGCATTGAAGTTTCTGTACAAACACTTAATATGCTCTCTCTAAAGGTAGGTCACAACGTTGAGGCTAGTCAGCATTGAGATGGCACTACTGCTGTGCAAGGCACATTGAGTTATAATGTTGAAAATGGATATATTATATAAAAAAGGCAGTGAAAAGTGTCAAGTAATAATTGAGTGCTAGTGGGTGTTTAATGACACTACTGGGTTCTTGCATGGGATGCAGATAATGTCCTGCAGTACATTAAGAGCGTAAGGTGCTGCAGGTCTACCCCATCAGTGAGTTACTGGTTGGTGGAGAAACTGAAGGAGCAGGATTAGGTGCAGATTGTGCCGCTGCCTGTATCAGAGGAGATGGGGTGAGAAGACGGTGTGTAGTCCAACAACAGATGATCATCTTCATTGCTTTTCTTGTGATCACAAGACCCTGTTGGACATTGTTAATGTGCGACGCTGCAAGTCTGATTCACTGGTTTATTGGCAGATGGCAGGGAAGCTGCATAGACTCGGCTGTAGCACAGACAAGGCCTCAAGCCATGGCATCGCCTGATTACAGCTGCCCAGGGGAGAGGTGTTGGAGTTGGTGCACTACACCAGAGTGCCAGAGACAGTATGGTGCAGTGTCCAAGCTGGAGTTGGTGCTGTTCCCCAGTGTTTGCTCGGCAGAAGACAAGCCATATTTTGTTCCTCCTTATTCTGCTGCAACACTTATGAACTCTGGGTCTGAGACTATATTTTTTTGTGTGACCACTTTACTGATATATTTGCCTGCTACTTTATATCTGCTTTATGTACCTCGTGCTGTTTGTGACTGGTGGTACTGTGTTTTGCACCTTAGCCCTGGAGTAAAGCTGTTCGTTTAGCTGTATTCATGGGTATTCATGTATGGTTGAATGACAGTTAATCTAGAACTTGAATCGAAGGTGTAATTTAAAATCCATTATGTGACAAAGATGAAACTTATTTTTGGAAAATGTCTCAGAAAATGTGATAAATGTTTGAAAATAAGTTTTCTTGTAAAGCTTAGAGATTTTTTATAAGATATACCTCTAATATTAGTAATATTTCTTGTTACCTTTAGAAGTCTGAGGAATGTAAAAGGATAAGTAAATTAAGGGTTGATTAGCTTCTTTTACTGTGCATGTCAAGGCTTTGAGAAATAGTGAAACTACTAAATATGAAATTGAATCAGCCTCTGCACCTTAATGTTTGTGGTCAGTAACAAAGGGGTAACACTCATTGTTGACCTAGAAGAGCTTATGCCCAGTAACCGTGAAACTAACAGGCAAGGAATGCAGACCATCAGACTCCAAAAGCTTTAAAAAAAAACTTAGATTCTGATTTTATTTTCTATTGGAAGTGAAATAAGACTTCAGGCATGTACAAGGAATCAAATCAGATTCTGAAGTATAATTGTAGTTAAACTTATAGCAGACCCATTTTTACTATCTGAAAATTATCATGCAATGTAGAGAGTAACATCACTTGTGCAAAATCAGATTTTTGGGACTTGGAAAGCTGACGTAGTGTAGTAGTTAGCACAATGCTGTCACAGCACTAGGGACCTGTGTCCAATTCTACCACAGTCTGTACATCCTCCCTGTGGCACATGGATTTCCTCCGGGTGTTCCAGTTTCCTCCCACATTCCAAAGATGTATAGGTTAGTATCTCTAGATAAACTGTCTTAACACTAGTCTTCACCTGGTTCAACAAGATCTAACAACCTGTAAAAAGATGGAATTCATATCCATTGATTGCATCAGCTCTGTTGATTGTGGAGGAGATGGGAATCACTGGCAGCATTTCTGTAATTTAATTGTATATTGTAATTTCCTGAATTTTTTGTCTCTTTTACACAGTAACAATGGTGAATGTAGGCAAAAGATTCTTAGATCTGCATATTTTGGGCTATTCAACTACTTAGTTGCTGCAATTCACTGTTGTAAAATTCAGGACCAGCTATTTGGCAGCTATTATAAGAAAAAAATTAGTTCCAAGGTTAGATAGCATTATACAGTAGGTTATGAGATCAGTATCCAGAAATCTGGATCTGGAGACAAGAATTTGAAACTTGCTACATGAGAGCTGGGAATTTGAAATTGCAATTAAATGCTAAGTTCAATAATAATTGTGTGAAGCTATTGTTTTAAAAAAATCACTTTGTTCCTTGAAGGAAGGAAATTTGCTATCTTTACTTGATCCATCCTGCATGTGATTTCAGGTTAATTTAGGCTGGCAGATCATACTACCACAAGGAACAGATGGGACATATATAACAGAGGTATTGAGAGGCCCCATCTGCTCTCAGAGGACACCAAAAGTAATTTCAAAGAGTAGGAATGTTATCCCTAGTGCCCTGCCAGTAGTTCAAAAACACTTTATTGACTGTAAAATACTTTGCAGCCAATGAAGCAGTTTATTTTTAAGTTAGCTATTTAAGATGTTAGCTAGATAAAGGGGAAGATTTATAGAGAATTTAGTGCAGAAACAGTCCACACCATCCATGCTCATCATTGAACCAAATGATTAGTGATGCTGATTGAAGGAAACACTCTGGAACAAAGGACTAGCTCGGTGGACAATGTGAATAGCCAGGACTTGTTGGATGAGAGAGCCTATATATGTGCTATATTGCTCTATGACTTTAATAAACATTCCTGATACCTTCAGTGATCTGTAGAGAGTCTAGGAATAAATGGATTGCTTGTTGAATTAGTGGGGATGTAAATGCAGGGATCAGAGCTGGGCCCCAAATTATTCACAATGGGATGGGTGAGCAGCCAAATACTGTGTTTCTAAGGTCTGTTTATTCTCCAAATTACTTTTTCAAGTTATTGTACATTCCCTTGACTTGTTACTCCTCCCCACATGCATTTTCTTCAGCATTTGTTTAGATTAAATTCTATTAACCACTTTTTCTCACCAACTGACCAGATTTTCATTATCTTTCTACAGTCTAAGGTTTTCGTCCTCTGTCAAACACAGCCAATTACTGTGCCATCTACAAGCTGGTTAATCATCTTGCCTTCAATGTACTTATCATTCTAATCCTCTTTGTTTCTGGCCAATGGCCCAATATTGGATCTTTCTTTGATCCCATTGACTTCTACTTTTTGATTAGTTTGCCAGGTGGAATATTTGTCAAGAAACAATTAATGAAAGTCAGTTGTTTTTTCTTCTTGTCATATTAGGCAGCAACCTTGTCATTTCTTTAGCATATTTTTTGTGTTTTTTTATATAGGTTGAGTTGCTAGCTCGACACTCAACCCAGCACAGATGAAAGTGAATCCAGGACCGCTCACCTTGAAGTTTGGTGCGGATGCTACTGTACCACTGGCCAGCACATGTAAGCTGGTGGATCCTGATTAATCAGTGACTTCCATTGTGAAGATCTTACACTGTCCTCTAAGAATTGATTCCTAAACGTACACAGCTTCAACATCAAATAGAATGGTCTGAAATTACTTGAGTCCTCCAATTCCACTGGCATCCTCCTGTAGTCAAGGGTGATTGAAAATCTGTATCCAGACCCGATTGCTAAATCATTTCCCAGTCAACCAGACTTAGCCTTAAACCAATTTAGAGCTTTTATTCCTATTTTACCGTTTTCAATAACGATAGATTTCTGAATCATAATCAGTACACAAATTCTCTCCCACTGGTACACCTTTCACCTGTTCAGCTTTATTCTTCATAATACAGGATTGATACAGATCCCCATCCCTAACTCGGTAGGTTTTTTACAGATGGGCTAAAATTGGTACTCTAAAATCTATCACTCTTAATGAAAGGTTTGCTGAAAAGCTGTAAAAAGTACTACCTAGGACATTGTCAAAAAAAATTACCTCACAAATTTGCCTCCGATTTTCTGGAGACTAATGGGAGCTGACCAGGGGGCAGTTGAGTTGAAGTAGATTCCTCTTTGAAAGTACTTAAGTGAGGGGAAGAAGAAGAGGAGCATTACATTCCACCCTATCTCGTCCTTTCAAACACACTGTCTGGAAGAGGGGTGTACATCCTTCCCATGAGCAGGGGGCTTCCTCTAGGTGTCCCGGTTTCCTCCAAAGACTTATCGGTTTAATAGGTTAATTGGTGTACAAACATGCTGTCTTCCCACAGGGCTGCATGCACTTTCAGATACTTGAGTAACTCCCAAATGAACATCCCTCCACTAATACATTCCTCACACTGACTACTTGCGGAGAAGAGACAGACAGACATACTTTATTGATCCAGAGGGAAATTGAGTTTCGTTACAGCCGCACCAACCAAGAATAGTGTAGAAATATAGCAATATAAACCCATAAATAATTAAATAATAAGTTAATCATGCCAAGTGGAAATAAGTCCAGGACCAGCCTACTGGCTCAGGGTGTCTGACACTCCGAGGGAGGAGTTGTAAAGTTTGATGGCCACAGGTAGAAATGACTTCCTATGACGCTCAGTGTTACATCTCGGTGGAATGAGTCTCTGGCTGAATGTACTCCTGTGTTTAACCAGTACATTATGGAGTGGATGGGAGTCATTGTCCAAGATGGCATGCAACTTGGACAGCATCCTCTTTTCAGACACCACTGTCAGAGAGTCCAGTTCCACCCCCACAACATCAGTGGCCTTAGGAATGAGTTTGTTGATTCTGTTGGTGTCTGCTGCCCCAGCACACAACAGCAAACATGATAGCACTGGTCACCACAGACTCGTAGAACATCCTCAGCACTGTCCAGCAGATGTTAAAGGATCTCAGTCTCCTCAGGAAATAGAGATGGCTCTGACCCTTCTTGTAGACAGCCTCAGTGTTCTTTGACCAGTCCAGTTTATTGTCAATTTGTATCCCCAGGTATCTAATCCTCCACCATGTCCACACTGACCCCTTGGATGGAAACAGGGGTCACTGGTGCCTTAGCCCTCCTCAGGTCCACCACCAGCTCCTTAGTCTTTTTCACATTAAGCTGCAGATAATTCTGCTGTACCATGTGACAAGCAAGAGAACTTGGTATATTATTTTTTAATACATTATTCATTTGCCAGTTATATTCACAGTCATCTGGTTCTTGAACCGCTCCCAGCGGGATTCCAAATGCACCGTTCACTGTATCAGTGTTCCCTTCACCCCTGCGATCCATACTGTCGAACTGGGCTTTGTTGGGGTGTATTGCACCGGGGGAGTCGCCTGAGGTCGCAGCTTCTTTTTGGACCAGCGGTCACATGATCCTGATGCTATCGGTGAGGAATCTGGCCACGTGAATCCATTGGAGTTTTGGTTTGACGGCTGCTACCGTCATAACTCTGGTGGGCCCTGGAGGAGGCAGGAGGTACAGAGCACAAACGAAAAGAAAGGCAAAGCAAAGCGCATTAAGACGAGGGAGCTTGCGGATTTTCGGATCTCGGTGCCTCTTAGTTGTTAAGTCAGGCAGGCGAACTCCTGACTCAACATGAGCCACTGAAGCACAAACGCTTGATCAAATATTTTACGTTTAATGAATACGTTAGGAAGTTTAAGAACACACGAGAATTTAAATCCGAAGCACCTTAAGTCCCGATGAAGGGTCTCGGCCCGAAACATCGACTGTTTATTCCCCTCCATAGATGTTGCCTGACCTGCTGAGTTTCTCAGCATTTGGAGTGTGTTGCTCCACATTTTCAACACTGCAGAATTTATTGTGGTTATGATTTGCAGCTAAAGGCGCCGTTGCCGTTGGTAAGATTGGCTAAAGATGATGAATGAGGCGAGAGATGCGGGAATGCAGGTAACCCGAAGGATTTTGGGCTGCGGGATACTAAAGTGGCAAGGACGGATGGAAACTATTGAAAAGAACAAGGATATTAACATCACTATGATTGTTTCTGAACTGCAGAGTTGGATAGCACGGGAAGAGCTCGTCAGCCCACCACCTCTCGAGCAACCAACCCGTGTGGGCTCCGAGACCCAGTGACAAGGGAAAGGAGTGTTGGGAACTTGCTGCTTTGAAGGACAGTCGCACGGTTTTGACACTGTGACACTAACATTGAAATAAAATTAAAAGGTCCAGGGAAGTAGACACAAGTTTGCTAATAAAAATGTATGCCCGATATCCAATCATGTATACGAACTTTCTAAATTGCGAACTGCCATAGCATTCCTGCAGTTCTTAATAATCGCTCACTCCAAGGTTTTGCTGGTGTGCTCACTTCAATTAAAACCCACTGTGACTTTAGATTCCCGAGCACCACCGCGGCATTTCCACCCAGCCGTCTTTTCCAGGCGAGCTCCTGAGTAGTTAGACCACCTTTCTCTCAGAACACCCCCACCCAGCCCTTCTCTCTCTGCTGATGAAGTTATTCAGGAAGCAGCGGAATCCCAAGTCACTCCACCACCGCCAACGAGTAATTAGTGAGGCGTCGGCTTGCTGAGACATTGGGACAACCGGCTGACAGCTGGATAGAATCGACTCCCATCAATATCACTCAGGAACCAGGAAGGATATTAGACATACTTTAACTATGGACACACAGCCAAAAATGAACTCATGCCCACCATAACACAACAGCCATAGCTGTGTAGCGGTCCTTACTATTTTATAATTAAACCTTGTAATGCAATGATTAAAGATCAGGTATCAACGGTATTTGCCACATACATTTATACATGCATCCTGAGGACTTGTGGAAACTGGTGGTTTCTTTCGAACTTATAGTCTTTTAACATCTTTGGACTATTTCTACCGTGCCCATGGTCTGTTTTTTTTAATCAAATTGTGGTATTGTTTGAACTGTTGTAACTATATGTTGTAACTATGTGGTTTTGTTCAGGTCTTGTAGCTTTAGTTTTTGGTCTTGTTTGTCTGGTGGATTGGGAGCTCCTTCAAGATGGTAGCGCGATATTAATACGCAGCAGCCTCTCTGGACTCTGGATTGGGGATTGCCAAACGTTATGTGGATTTTCTGGTGTAGTCTGTTTTGTCATGTTTTGTTGATATCATTCTGGAAGACTATTGTCTCATTTTTTAACTGCATTGCATTTGTGGTTTTTAAATGACAATAAACTGAATCTGAGAATACAGAATTATATAAACAAATAAAGGTAAACATTAAAGTACATATATATAAATAAATTGTGCATGAATACATAAATACCAGGGTATATTTACAATGTGAACAGTATTGTACAAAGTGATTTAAGGTGTTTACAGTGGCAGTGCAGTAACTGAGGTGGAGGCATAAACAGCAATGGATGATCAAATTAACTACCTGGTTGACAAAACTTTTAAGATGGCGTAAAGTTTTTTGTTTTAATAGCCTTATAGCACTTCCCAGAAGGCGGCCTCCGTCATTAAGGACCCCATCACCCAGGCCATGCCTTGTTCTCATTGTTACCCTCAGGAAGGAGGTACAGAAGCCTGAAGACACATACTCAACGGTTCAGGAACAGCTTCTTCCCCTCTGCCAAACAATTGAGCCCATGAACACTATCTCATTACTTTATAATTTCTATGTTTAACTATTTAATAGATATACTTACTGAATTAAATTTTCTCCTATTATTATGTATTGCACTGTACTGCTGCCACCGAAGGCAACAAAATTCATGATACATGCTGGTGATTCAGATTAAACTTGACTGGTTCTGAAGGCTGGGTCCTTCTGAAGGATGAGTCCTGCCCATTTAACTTGCCTTGGAGACTACCACAGTGCACTTGGAGTTTTTCACCCTTTGGAGGGGGACAAAGAAGGGAATTTTTAGTCTCCCCTCCTTCATAGTGTGAAACAGATAAAGAAAATGCTGCTTACTTTGGGAAACTGATTTGCAACCAAATGGTAATGTATTTCTGTTTTGTTCATATTTTGTTCCACATTCACCATCCTTGCCCATCTTTATCCAGAGAAGTGGTGAAACATTTATGTAATATTCTCACTCCAACATATTGTTTCTTTAACATAGAAGTATCGGCAAACAAAATTTTGATACTGAACCAAAAAAAAGCTTGATCAAATATTTAAACTTTAATGAATGCTTCAGAGACTTTTTGAAGGAATACACTAGAGTTTAAATATGAAACAGCAAAAGGGATTGTTGCCATTGGTCAATGATCTGTAAGGAGCCAGAGATGGAGAGGTGCAGGTAACCTGGAGGACTTTGGGCATTAATGGTGGGAAACAATTAGAAATAGGGAGTTTTAAAATCACTTTGGTAGACCATTCCTCCACTGCACTATTTATTTTATTTCTTATAGTAGCTCAAAGTAATTTTTAATGCCTTGTCCCAAAACAGCAAATTCCAAGACATACACTCAGTGATTATTTTATTAGGTATCTCCTGTACCTAATAAATTGGCCACTGAGTGTATGTCTGTGGTTTTCAGTTGCTGTTGCCCATCCACTTCAGTGTTCAATGTGTTGTATGTTCAGTGATGCTCTTCTGCACGCCACTTTTGTAATGTGTGGTTATTTCAGTTAATTTTGCTTTCCTGTCAGCTTGAACCAGTTTGGCCAGTTTCCTCTAATCTCTCTGATTAACAGGGCACTGGATTTTTTTTTGTTTTACACACCATTCTCTGTAAACTGGTGATTGTTGTGCATGAAAATCCCAGGAGATCAGCAGTTCCTGAGATATTCAAGCCACCCCGTCTGGCACCAACAATCACTCCACAATTAAAGTCACTTAGATCACATTTCCTCCCCATTCTGACGTTTGGGTCCGAAAAACAGCTGAACCTCTTGACCAAGTCTATGTGTTTTCATGCATTGAGTTGCTGCCGCGTGATTGGCTGATTAGGTGTTTGCATTAACAAGCAGGTGTACAGGGGCCACTGTGTGTATGTTCCTATCTCTACGTCCATAAGCTTTGGTACTCCCGGGTGATAACAGCTCTGCTGTGTTGTTATCCTCTAGGTCCACTTCCATTAATTATATTGATTTTCATCATTTTTTTATAACTTCCTTTGGCTCTCAAATTATGTAAAGAACAAGGTTTCCCATTTTAACCCAAGACAAACTGAAGAAATAGTATCAAAATTTCATATGGGGAAATGTAGGAGTAGAGACTGATGATGCTTTTTGAGCTAGAATATCAGTGTTTTTGTGGAACTGGGTTACCAGAGAGCCAACATTTCTTTCTGAAAGTGAAATTCCTTCCATGATCTGTATAATGTTCTCTTAACTTATTGCTAAATAGACACAGGAATGATCTTTTTTCTCTCTTTTATTCTGGTTCTGGCTTAGCTTTTCACTTATACGCTTTTTTCTTGCCCCCACCCAATCTTGATCATACTGCTGAAGTTTCATACTCAAGCTGAAATCTTTTGTGATGAGTCACTGCATTTTCAAGCACTGTCTTCAGAAATTCCTTGTGTGCATCATGTATGTCCTTTGCACAGGCATCTCACTTTACAGAAAGGCTTTAAGACAAATTTATGATCCAGCAGGGAAAAAAAAAATCACACATTCCTTTGCAGAAGATGTTAATCCAGCACTTCCTTCAGAAAATTGAACAATTTTATGATTCTACCAATTTTTTAAAAAATGTGTTATTGTCTAAACCATTAGTCAGCACAGATTAATGATCTGCTACAAAATGGCAGGCTGAGGAATTGTCAAGGTTGAGTGTAGATTTTCTGGGATTGGGTAATATAAGGGTGAACAGGGAGGATGGAATAATACTAGTGATGTTGAAGGAGCTGGTTGAAAAGCCCATGTATAGAAGTTACTGATGTGTCTGTGCACAACTACGTATCGATTAAATAAAAGCATGTATGCGGGAGATGGCTTTAACTGATATACTCACATTGCAATGACAGAGGGAGAGAACACGTAGCCAACTGTATGCGCAGACAATAGATCAATGTGTAGTGCTCAGGAGGGGTCTTGTTCTAAAAGGAATAGATCCATGCATTACACTTCCTCCCTCTTTAGATTAATGCAACATAAAACTATATATGTATAAAACATTCAATTTCTCTTTCACAAACCATATTCCAAATAAACATGTCTTCACAATACCAGTCCATAGCTAACTTCACAGTACTAAAGATTCCGTCTTTAGGATGAGACTCTATTTCTTTCAGGATTGTGCCTCTGGACCTGTGGAGTTGGATCAGGTTTGGCAGGTGTCTTGTCTAGGACAACATTCTAGGTGTCACTTTGCTGTCAGTGAGACCATCGTTAGGAGGTAAGTCCAGTGACCGTAACGTGTCTGTCTTGTTGATGTGTTCTTTGGTTGAGCATCCAGTATCTGGTCCACATGATGTCTCCATGTCTGATCTCCAACCTCTACTGCGTACATCAGTGGTCCAGTTCTTGTCGGCATCCTACCGAGTGCCTGCTTCTCAGTGGTCACACGCTAGGGCTTGCTGTTCAATCTCGAAGCTCCTTGCTGCTGCACTTGGTAACTGTCTGAGTTGTTTATTCTGTACTTCCCTCCGGAAGTCTGGTTTCAGGAACGCTATGCGAAATCTCAGATTCCTGTTTTGCAGCCTTGCAGGTGTTTGATTTGTCGTCACATGAACAGAGTTCCAATACACAAAAAGGAAGATGTCCACCTTTTGCTGTAGAGAAATGTCCTCCTTGCCCATTGCTTTAACGAACTTCTTAAAGTTTTGGATAAGCCTTTTAGCTAACCCATTCGTTGTTAGATGGTGAGGAGCTGACTTGAAATGTCTGATGTCGTTTTTCTTCATGAACAGTTAGAATTCTTCTGATGTATATTATGATCTGTTGTCACTTGTGATTTGTTCTGATAAGCCATTTCTGGCAAAGATAGTCCTCAGAGCTGGGACAGTCTTTGCTGAGATGGTTGATTTTGTTGATATAAGATTCGGCCATTTTGAGTGAGCATCCACAGAATTGGGAACGTGGAATCCATGGATGACCCAGCAAGGTTAATATGTACTCTTTGTCATGGTGAAGACAGCTAGTTCCACACAGGACGTGAGGGTGTATTTTGAACTTTCTGGCATCCTGTACAGCTCTTGGCTAAGTATCTGATCTGTTCATCCATTCCTTTCTCAAACACCTTCTGATTAGCATTAAGCAGCTGTGACAGCCTCTGGTTAGTGCTACCATTTGGGCTGCCATCACTGGTTGATGCCACACCGAGAGCTTTGACTGAGTGCTAATCTAGTTGGATTTTTCTCAACCATTCATGTCTAGGAAGTGCTGACCTTCCACTTTTAAATACATAAAGCTCTTACTGTTGTCTTTGATGTCCATACATCACATTTACTTTCATTTTGCCTTTTGGAGACACTTATTCACCTATGTAAGTCTTTAGCATCACTGAGGTCTTCTCTAATGGTATCTTAGAAAACAGCCTGTTGTAGTCAGCCTCTGGAATTACAGACAATGCTGACCCTGTATTCAGCTCCATTTTCAGTTTTACACCTGACTCATCTATTGTAATCCAGATGATTTTGTAATCTGCTTCAGTTATACTATGCAGTTCTGCACATGCAGTTCACCTTTATCAGACTCTATGTTGTTTGAGTCTGTTTTACATTCAGAAACTTTATACATTTGCTAAGTTTTGTGTTTGAGACTTTTCACTCGGTTGTGCTTTTTGTCTCCGTTGCACATTCTGTCTTTGTGACCTTGTCTGTGACCCTTCTGCAGACTTTCTTTGAACCAACAATCATTTGTGTCTTGGGAGGTTTTGCCAGATCAATAACATCTTTGGGTTTTTGCACCATTCACGGACATTTTGTGCATTTCACATTCTAACCTCCTTTTCTGTAGTTCTGCATCCTTTGCTGCAGTCTCTAATGATATTGAAATGGTCAATGCCTGTTCTAAGGTTAGGTCTTTTGGACTGTAGCCTCTATTGGGTGCTTTGACATACAAGCCTGTCCCTTAATGCATCAGAAAGTCCGTCTCTAAAGTCACAGCACTGGGAAAGTCTGCACAGTTCTGCAATTTATTCAGAAATGCTTTCACCTTTTGACTGGTTCCTTTTGTAAAATCTAAATCATCAACTTCATCAACATCTTGTTTTCTGGGTTTTCAGGGCTTACTAGTGTGAGTAAGAGACTATGAGTCCTTGCACCAATTAAGGTAAGAATTTCAGTGGTTTTCTTTTGCTTCTCCATGTTGTTCACATTACAGTATAATTCAGCCCTCTCGATATAAGACTCCCAGCACTATCAAATTCATCAACTTCCCTGATAGAAGCAATGGCCATGTTATTTTCACTTTAAATTCAGCATACCTTTCGCTGTTACTATGCATTGTACTTATGCCTGTGTTAGCGTCTGTGTCGGCCTTCTCTGTACTGTTTAACTCTCGCTGTTTCGTCCAATAATTGTGCTGTAACTGTTGGTGCAGTTCGTGATATTTTCTGGCATTCAGGTTTGTACTTGTCGCTAATTTATTGTGTCTGTGCACAACTATATACTGATGAAATAAAAGCATATATGCGGGAGATGCTTTAACTGGTGCATTCACATTACAGCAAGAGACGGGGAGCGCTGCGCATTCGTAGACAGCAGCAAATTGTCTTGTGATAGGCTGGGATTAAATCGATGGGTTGCTGCGCAATTTAGAAGACCCTGTTCCACAATTAAAAGTCTTTCACCGTTCTCTTACACAAAAGGGGATAAAGTTCAAACTCATTCAACCATTCCTTATAACTCTAGGTACTCAGTTCCTGCCAGCATTCTTGTCTCAGAGCTCTTAAGGGGGAGGATGAGCAGCCAGAGGTCATGATACATATTAATACCAATGACATAGCTAGGAAAAGGGAGGAGGTCCTGAAGAGAAGATATAGGGAGTTAGGTAGTAAGCTATAAAGCAGGAGCTCAAGAGTAGGAATCTCTGGGTTGCTGCCTGTGCGATGCACCAGTGAGGATAAGAATAGCATGATATTGCAGGTGAATATGTGGCTAATGAATTGGTGCTGGGGAAAAATTTCAGATTTATGGATCGTTGGGATCTCTTCCGGGGAAGTTATGACCTATACAAAAGAGGTGGATTAGACTAAAATCGAGGGGTCCAGTATCCTAGAGCAAGAGCTGTTGGGAAGGGTTTAAACTAGGTTAGCAGAGGGATGGGAACCAGAGCGATAGATCAGAACATGGAACAGTTAACGGTAGATAAAATGTATAAAGGGACTGTGAGATTGGATAGGCAGTGGATACGTTCAGCTGGATGGGTTGAAATGTGTCTATATCAATGCGAGAAGGATCAGGAACAAGAGTGATGATGAACTTGGTGCAAGGATCAGCACATGGAATTACGACGCCATCACAAAGGCAGGAAGGGCCACCGGATGTTCTGTGGTTTAGATGTTTCAAAGGACATAGGGAGGGAGGCGAAAGAGTTGGGGGAGTGGCGGTGCTGGATAATGATAGTATCGCAGTCACGAAAAGAAAGGGCTTTGTGGAGGGATTCTCTACTGATTCAACGTGGTGGATATCAGAAACAGAAACAGGAAGTGAAAAAAAACCCCTACCCCCATAGAAACAGGGACCCTGAGGAACAGATTGGTAAGTAGATTTTGGGAAAATAACAGGAGTTGTAATCACTGGGTCTCCCCAAATATTGATTGGTATATTGGTATATTGGTAAAAGGCTTAGATAGGGCAGAATTTGATAGGTGTGTCCAGGAAGGATTCCTGACACAATATGTGGACAAGGTGACTAGTGAAGAGGCCATACTGGATCTGGTACCTAGGCAATGGATCCGAGCAGCTGACAGATCTCTCAGTGAGTGAGCATTTCAGAGACAGCGACTACTGTGCATCTCTTTAGTTTTTAGCATAGACTTGGTCAGGGATAGGAGCAGGATATGGGGAAGTATTCAATAGGGGAAGAGTAAATTATGATGCTGTTAGGCAGAAGCTTTAGTTATTTAGAGATACAGGCCCTTCCGGCCCAACAAGTTGCAAAGCCCCCAGCAACCCATCTATTTAACCCTAGCCTAACCACAGGACAACTTACAATGATGGATTAACCTATTAACTGGTGTGCCTTGTTGGGGGGGGGGGGGGGGGCGGTGGGGAAATAGAGCACACGGAGGATGCCCTTGCACACACGGGAAGACTGAATGAGCTTTTTTACAGAGGACTCTGGAATTGAACTCCAAACTCTGATGCTGTAATAGTGTTGTGCTAACTGCCAACTTGAAAGCATAAATTAGGATCAGATGTAGTAGGGAAATGTACAATGGAAATATGGAAGTTGCTTAAGGAGCACTTGCGTGGGGTTCTGGATATGTTTGTCTCACTGAGGCAGGGAAAGGAACCATGGATAACAAGAGGTGTGGAACACGTAGTCAAGAGAAAGAAAGAAGCATGCTTATGGTTTAGGAAGCAAAAGTCAGACAGTACTCTTGAGAGTAGCCTGGAAAGATCTTAAGAAGGGACTTAGAAGAGCTAGAGGAACACATGATGAGTGTTGGTGAGTAGGATTCAGGGAAACCCCGGGGTCTTCTACATGTGCATGAAGAACAGGAGAATAACTTGAGTGGGGGTAGGACCGATCAGGGATAAAAGAGGAAACGTGCCTGGAGATGAGGAAGGTAGCCAGTGAGGTGCACTGTGTTAGCTGACAACTAAATCACACTGTGGCTTTCACTGTCTCAGCCAATGACTTACATTGTGCCAGATGTGTTGAACCATCTATCAATGAAGGTTAGGATTAGATGTGGTCAAATGATTCGATTAATATCTGGAGTTCTGAAGCACTGAATGAGGAACAAGAGTTTGAATTCCATCATAACACCTGGGAATTTAAACCCAAGGAAGTCAACAAATCTGGAATTTGAAAAATGTCGTAGTTTCTAAAATATTAACCATGAGGCTATCAGGTTGTTGTAAAAACACGTTTCGCTAATGTCCTTCAGGAAAGGAAGATTGCCATCCTTGATCTGTATGGCCTGTTTATGATTTGCGATCCAACCCACTGTCTCCTGACTTTTGACCTTGGAGAATAAATGATGGACAGGAAATGTTGGCTTTTCCAGCAACAACATCATCCAATGAAATGTCACAAAATTTCACTGCCTTGGCCAATAGGTTGATCAGTCAGCTGGTGAGTAGACAAGAGAATAGGATTTACACAAGGACCCACGATGCTGTAAACAGAGAAAATATTTAGCAATCTATTTAAGCAACACATTACAGAAATTAGTCCAAGAGTTTATTTTAAGAGCTCATACGTTACAACATGAATAACTCATGCAATCTCTCCCAACAGAAGCATTATCGCTCCCCATCAAAAAAACCTTGAGTGCAGGATGGATGACTGATACAACTTCGATGGATCAAACTTGATTTGGCCAACTGCCCAAACCCTTTGGCATTAGACCATAAACACAGGAAATTATGCAGAAGCTGGAAATCAGAGCCATAAGACCATAAGGCATGGGAGCAGAATTAGGCCATTTGGCCCATCAAGTCTGCTCTGCTATTCAATCATGGCTGACCCTTGTTTCCCCTCCTCAGCCCAGCCTTTTCCCTGTAACCTTTGATGCCATGTCCAATCACAAACTTATCAAGCTCTGCCTTAAATACATCCAATGAGCTGCCCTCCACAGCTACCTGTGGTAACAAATTCCACAAATTCACCACCTTCTGACTAAAGAAATTTCTCTGCATCTGTTTTAAATGGATGCCCTTCTACCCTGAGGCTGTGCCCTCTTGTCCTAGACTCCCCCAGCATGGGAAACGTCCTTTCCACATCTACATTGTCTAGGCCTTTCAACATTTGGAAGGTTTCAATGAGATTCCTCCCTCGTCTTTCTAAATTCCAGTGAGTATTGACCCAGCGTTATCAAACATTGATTGTAGGATAACCCTTTCATTCCCGGAGTCATTCCTGAGAACCTCTTCTGGACCCTCACCAATGCCAGCACATCTTTTCTTAGATGAGGAGCCCAAAACTGTTCACAATACTCCAGGTAAGACATCACCAGTGTGTTAAAAAGCTGCAGCATCACATCCCTGCTCTTGTACTCTAGATCTCTTGAAATGAATGCTAACATGGCATTTGCCTTCCTCACCACTGACTTAATCTGCAAATTAACCCTAGGGTGTTCTGAACAAGGAATTCCAAGTCCCTTTGCATTTCAGATTTTTGGATTTTTTTCTCCATTTAGAAAACAGTCTGCACATTTATTTCTACAACCAAAATGCATGATCATGCATTTTCCAATATTGTATTTCATTTTTATTTTATTTTATCTGTCAGTTTGTACTGAGACTCCTCCTTCCTATTCTGGCTTCTTCCCCCTTCCTTTGCCGTTCTAATGAACTGGCCCCAAACATTGACTCTTTATTCCTCTCCATAGATGCTGCCTGACTCGTGTTCCACCAGCATTTTGTGTGTGTTGCTGGACATTAGGTCATTCCTAGCCTTACCCACCCCCCGTATCTCCCTCAGAGCTGTGTCAGTTCTGGCCTTGGGTGGCCTAACCTGAGGCTGCATCCCTGAAGCTGCCATTTTCAAAGGCTCTGAATATTTTTAATGATAATCAGAGACGTCTAAAAGCAGCTCAAATAAGAAAACGAGAACAGGAGTGGGTCACTTGCTGCTCTGGTCTGCCCAGCCAGTCAGTATGATCATGGTTGCCCAATACTGGTTTCAACCCTTCTGAGAGAAGACACTTCTACGTATTTTAAAATTCTAAGTGATTGCCCATTATTTGTAGCTGTGTCCTCTCGTTCATGACTCTACCAGTCAGCTTACATTATTTAAAACTAGATTTTAAATTATTAATAACACATGCAATGAAAAGCACTTCAAAGTCTTATGAGGTAATTAAAGCATAAAAATAAAGAGTAAAATAAGTGGACCTCGTTTATCTCTCGTCTCTTATTCTCTTCTCAGGCTCAGTGATCCCAGTAGAGTGAATGGGGTTCTGTTACTAAGCTGTCACCTGACTCCAGCTTATTTGTCTTCCACGCTTTGCCTGGAAGTAAGGGGTGAGCTGAACGCTAAGAGCTCTAAATCCATCAGTTCTCCACAGAGCTGCTGGCTAAAGGACTAGGTGGCACGGTAACATAATAGTTATCACAATACTTTACAGCACCAGCGATCACCCTTTGTGGCTCAGTTCCTGCTGCTCCCGGAAGGGAGTTTGTATATTCTCTCTGTGACTGGGTGGGTTTCCTCCTGCACTCCAAAGACATACAGGTTAGCGTTAGTAACTTGTGAGTACACTATATTGGTACAGGAAGCATATCGACACTAGTGGGCTGCCCCCTGGACATTCTCAGACTGTGTTGGTCATTGATGGAAAAGACGCATTTCACTGTATGTTTCGATGTACATATGACAAATAAAGATAATCTTTAAAGGGAAGTACAATTAGGTTCAAAGTGTATTTGAGATCAGCCCTGGTCACGTATAGTAACATGTGCACCAACGCTGCTGGAATTGACCTGTCATCTCCATTCTGGCTTGAAAACCATCCTCAACTTGTAGATCAATGCAATCAGTATAGGACCAGAAGACAGAAGAGCAGTATTAGGCCATTTGGCCCATCTATTCTGCTGCACCATTCATCATGCCTAATTTATTATCCCTTTCAACCCCATAACCTTTGACTCCCTTACTAATCAAGAAAATATTAACCACTGCTTTAAATATACCCAATGACTTGGATTCTGAGAAGGTCTGATTGAGTAGACCATAAAATAGAAGCAGAATTAGGCCATTGGGCCCACTGAGTCTGCTCCGCCATTTCATCATGTCTGATCCAATTTTCCTCTCAGCCACAATCTCCTGCCTTCTCCCCGTATCCCTTCATGCCCTGACCAATCAAGAATCTATCAACCTCCACATTAAATATACATAAAGACTCGTCCTCAACAGCTGTCTGTGGCAAAGAATTTCATAGATTCACCACTCTCTGGCTAATGAAATTCCTCTTCATCTCTGTTCTAAAAGGATGCTCCTGTATTCTGAAGCTGTGTCCTCTGATCTTACACTCTCCCATATCCTTTCCATATCCACTCTGTCAAGGACTTTCACCACTTAATAGGTTTCAATGAGGTCATACCTCATTCTTCTGAATTCTAGTGAATACAGGCCCAGAACCATTAAAAGCCTTCGAGTAACAAGCCATTCAATCCTGGAATCATTTTCATGAAACTCCTTTGAACCTTCTTCAGCACATCCTTTCTAAGATAAAGGGCCCAAACCTCCTCACAATACTCCAAGTGAGGTCTCACCAGTGTTTATATGAAGTCTCAACATTACATCCTTACTTAAATGCTAACGTTGCATTTGCCTTCCTCACCGCTGACTCAACTTGCAAATTACCCTTCAGAGAATCCTGCACAATGACTCCCAAGACCCTTTGCACCTCAGTTTTTTGTATTTTCTCTCCATTTAGAAAATAGTCAATCCTTTCATTTCTTCTACCAAAGTGCATGACCATATAATTCCTGACACTGTTTTGCATCTGCCAATTTCTTTGCCCATTTTCTTAATCTGTCCGAGTCCTCTCTACTTCCTCAAAACTACCTGCCCCTTCACCTATCTTTGTATCATCTGCAAACTTTGCGACAAAGCTAGATGTTTCTGATTGGAGAATGTAGAAACTTTAGGCCATGTTCAGAAGATAAGCAGTCAGCAGTTAATTCTGAGATTTAAAAAAATGTATACCTTTACTTAGAGGATTGTGAAGTTTTGGAATTCTCTCATGTAGAAAGCTGTGGTTGCTCAATTACTTGGATGGAGGATGGTGCAAGGGAATAGATGGAGTGTGTGGCCTTTGTACAGAAACTGGATTTAAAATCTTCAAAACAGAAAACTGTGCATGAAATAGTGAAATCCAATTAAAAACAGCATCAATATGGACTTTCAGTCAGAAGGAAATATGCGTCCCGTTAGGGGACAGTTTCACCACAGCTTTGTTTAAAAGAACTATAATTATGTTTTGATTGGTCGAGGCATGAGTGAATTTGCTAAAGTTGCAATTTTCTAACACAGACAGTAGCACTTTACCAGATGTTTGGCTTTAACCGTGATCAATTCTTTGCTGATTTATCCCTCTAATTTTTGCCTCTTCTCACTGTAGTTCCATAATTGCACTGGGACTGCAAGATCAGATTCTCTCTAGTGACAGCCGACAGGATGACCAACATAAGAGTAACCACAACCCCGAAGTATCAAGTTCCATGCTCATCTGGTCCTTTCATGGTCTAATGACATTCCAAGACAAATTCTTGCTCTAACTCTCTCAACTATTGTTCTGGTTCAGATTGGTTACCTCAGCAAAAGCTGTGGGTTGACCTTGGGATTTCCTGGGCTTAGTTATTCATTGGATAAAGCCACTGCTAAACCTCAAAAATTAATAACCAACCTAATTTCATTCATCCTAGTTTTTCACATAGATGAAATCCTATCCATTTCTGTCAGAGAGTAAGAATAACATAAAGATTATTGATATGTTTTGACTATGAGCAATGTCTTGGTACAATAGTCAACTTTGTACTCACTGATCAACATTGACTTCCAGTGAAGTAATGTCTTGGTTTTAAAATTCTAACCCTCATTTTCAAATCCCTTTAGGGTCTTGCCTTGCTATTTACTTTTTTCAAAGGTTATATTCTTTAATATCTCTGCACTCCACTCATTCTGACCACTTGATCATCCCCCTTTTCAATCCCTTCATTACTTGCAACCATGACTTCATCTGCCAAGTCCCTAAGCTGTGAAACCATGGCCTAAATCATTTAGTCCCACATCTATCTTTTCCATCTTTAAGACATTTCTTAAAACCTGCTTCTTTGCCCAAACCAATACATGCTCTTATCTTCACTTATTTGACTTTCCATATCTTTATTTTTGTTTGACAATGCAGCTGTTAAGTGGTTGAGATATTTTTGCTGCATTAAAAATGCTTTATAAACAGAGTTGTAACGTAGGTTTGTTGCGAGAACTAAAACTGAGCCACACAGAAGCTGTAAATAAGAAATATAGAAGTGTTTATTTACACAACAAACTTCCAGGAGAGAAAAGGTCCAGGAGAATCCAAGGGATTTCACTCTCCTGACACAGCATTTTATAATTTAACAATAAATGATTAACCTCAATTTAATTACTATGATCACTTACTTAGCTTTAACATTTGAACTATTCTCAGGTAAATTTACAGAGTTCTGCTTTTACAGTGGTGGTACATCCCAACTACAGAACTCCTTTGAATAATAAATAAATAAAATTCAAAGGCCCCTTTGAGTACAAACTCCATGTGCCAAAATAGATGACTTTCGTTCTAGTGCTTAAGGATGGCTCCTTGGATATACAACGGACCAGAAGGTTAATTAACAAACATTATATAAATATAATTGCAAAGTAAGCTCGACAGCTCCTCTACTTACTCAGGAGAATGTGAAGAACAGAATCAGAGTCAGGTTTATGTGTCATGAAATTTGTTATCTTAGTAGCAGCAGTTCAACACAATGCATGATAAGAGAAAAAGAAAATAAATGAATACGTACATTAATTACGGTAAGTATATATGTATATTGAATAGATTAAAAATGATGCAAAAACAGTTTTAAAAAGTGAGGTAGTGTTCTTTTCCTGAATCACTGAGTGTGCACCTTCAGGCTTCTGTACCTCCTTCCTGATGGTAGCACTGAGAAGAGGACATGCCCTAGATGATGGGGGTCCTTAATATTTGATGTCATCAAAAACCTTGGCCAACTTCTGTGGATGTGTGGTGGAAAGTGTGCTGACTGACTGCATTACAGCCTGGTTTGGGAACACCAATGGCAAATCCTACAAAAGGTAGGGGATTCGGCCCAGTACATCACGAGTAAAATCCTCCCAACCATTGAGCACATCGATATGAAACGTTGCCGTAGGAAAGCAGCATCCATCATCAAAGATCCTCACCACCCAGGCCGTGCTCTTTTCACACTGCTGCCATTAGGTAGAAGGTACAGGAGCCTCAGGACTTGCACCATCAGGTTCAAGATCAATTACTACCCCTCAACCTTCAGGCTCTTAAACAGAAGGGGATAGCTACACTCATCACACTGTTATATTGTTATTTCATGCTTGTTATTTATTATCTGCATGTGCATAGTTTTTTCACTGTTTACAGTTTATAGATCCTAGTTACAGTTACCATTCTATAGATTTGCTAAGTATGCCTTGCAGAAAAAGAATCTCAGGGTTGTATGTGGTGACATGTATGTACTCTGATAATAAATATTACTTTGTACCTTGAGCTTTGAAATGGTACTTACTACAGTAGTACCATAGATAGTGTCGGAATAGCTGCATCATTGAGTGTTATGGAAGATGCAAGACACTGTCAGATCTTAGTAAGATCCTACAGTGGATAACCGGAGGGGGGGGGGTGGGGGGTGGGGGGTTCCCTTTCCTGTTTGTGACATTTACTGGGAGCGTTGCAGACAAAGGGCTCAAAACATTGTTGAGGGTCCCTACCACCCATCCCACAATCTCGTTAACCTACAACTGTCAGGAAGGTGGTACAGGAGTATCAGGACCAGGACTGCCAGACTGGGTAACAACTTCCTCCCCCAGGCTGTGAGACTAATGAATACCCTGAGATCTCGTCACTGTGACAGCGAGCTGTTTACTGTTCACTGTACTGTTTACCTGTGCGGTGCACTGCATACATTTTATTTTTATTTACTTTTATTTAGAGGTATTGTGTTGAATCGCAGAACAATTTACAATGACCTACTAACTGGGAGGAAACCGGAGCACCTGGAGGAAACCCACATCCACATGGGAAAGAATGGAGGAACTTGCATACAGAGGACGTGGGAATTGAACTCTAAGCTCCACACCCTGAGCTGCAATAGCTATGCTACTGTGGTGCCCCACAAATACAATGCACAAAAACAAATACAATTTTGAATTATATTTTATTAACTTATTTGTTGTAACATTTTACTATACTTGCTATGTGTGTTACATGTATTGTGTTTGCACTGTGGTCTGGAAGAGTGTTGTTTCATTTGGTTGTACATAGGTACAGTCAGATGACAATAGACCTGAACTTGTAAACAGAGCTGTCCTGAAATGTGCATTTAGTGGCAGAGCCACACCTTTAGCAATACAGTAACAGCAGGCATGTTCGTCTATTGTCTTTCCCCATGTAGTTATAAATAGGTCAGAATCAGAATGATTGGTTTCACTAGCCACAGGTATCATTGGAAAATTAAATTGGGTATAGGTTTTCTTTCTTGAAGACTGGTTCTCTTTTTTGTTAATCCATAATTAAGATAGAATGAGGGGTGATCGCATTGAAACTTAACAGATGTTGAAAGGCTTCGATAGAGTGGATGTGGAGAGGATGTTTCCTGTGGTAGGAGAGTCTAAAACCTGAGGACACAGCTTCAGAATAGGGGGAGTCAGTTTAGAATGGGGATGAGGAGGAATTCCTTTAGCCAGAGAGTGGTGAATTTGTTGAATTTGTGGCTGTGGAGGCCAAGTCATTGTGTATATTTAAAGCAGAAGTTGATAGATTATTGATTATTCAGGGCATGTAGGGATATGGAGAGCAGGTGGGAGATTGGGCCTGAGAGGGAGAGTGGATCGGCTATGTTAGAATAGTGGAACATACTCAATTGGCCAAATGGCCTAATTCTGCTCCCACATCTTATGGTCCAACAGGTTTAACTTGATGTGCTCTATGTGAGCTACATCACATTAACCTGTTAGATCTTGGATCAGCCTGTACAGACACCATTAGACAGCCCCTTAGGACAGGGTTCCCAACTTTTTTGATGCCATGGACCAAGGGATCCTCGCACCCCAGATTGGGAACCTCTGCCTTAGAAGAAGATCATACTCGACTTGAGAGATCACGTTATTACTATTGAGCTGCCTGCACTTGCCCTTACCCCCTCCCCACACCACACTAGTCATGTAGGGGTGCAAACCATTTTCAGCCATACAACTGTCAGGAACCTTGAGGCCTCCATTCTGTGATTAAAGTATGAGTGAGTGGGCACAATGCTCGATGACCTTAGAGTTAATGAACTGGGTGTTCCGGCCTATAGAAGCACAGTTCATTTTGTATGAACATAAGCTGTCGTGTATATCATTTCCTGGGTGCTTTAGTTCTTAATCTATTTGAAGCAAATGATGGAATGAGGTACATCTCCATCCACTCTTTATTTGTCCTTGAAAGAGCAATATCTGTGAGTCCTTTGATAATATTGGTAACCATTTAGTAGAAATATTTTGAAGGAAGTTTAAGCTTATCTTTGTGCCATGAGTTTACTGTTGTTTACACTGTGTAGTTAAGGAATATTGCATATGTGTACTACCTTGGTTAACACCAGTTGTGAGAATAATCAACTGTATTAGTATATTTATGCATGTGACAACTCTACATTGAATTTAATATGTACTTTATTCCCTGCAGTTTCACAGAGAAGAAATCTCATTAAAAACTCTGAAGAAAGCTTTTGTCTGGGGTGATCTTCGAGGAGTTATTTAGCTCACTGCATAGCTGTGTACATACACGCAATGAGGGCAGTAGAGTGAAGACTCAGCTTGCCTTCAAAGACGTTGCCTGCAGACTGGAGCCTTGTTGAATGCCATAGACAGTAATGTAAACTTCTGACCAGAACAAGGTCTATTGCCAAGACCTGGAGTCAGGTCAGATTGTGGTGTGTCAAACACATCATCGCGACACTCAAGCAAAAACCACTAACAGCAGATCTGCAGCACAAACCCATGCAAAACTGGAAGTTTTGGGAAAGAGAGCAGCTTATGCTAAATGTGAAGGTAAGATGCAAATGGAGAAGACACGTACATTAAGTGCACTCACGGAGGAGTGTGAAGCCAAGCTTGCCTCAGCAGAGCTGAAGGTGTATCGAGCAGCAGCTGACTTAGTGAGTTTGAGTGATTTACGGTGGATGCAACAATGCTGGACTAAAGATAATTTTCAAATAAGAAGTTCTTTGTGAGGTGTTCTTTGATATATTCTAACATACAGGTTTGTGAATGTTGGGGTCTGTATCTGCCTTGTGTGATTTGAGCAGGTTATTGATTGAGAACAATGAGCCATAAATCACTAGTTGTCAGTTGAGGGAAGAGGGCAATAAATGGATGCTGGCTTGGAGCAGAGCCAAGAAGAAGATGTTAAAGGTCAGTCACATGACCCATAGCAAATAACACTGAAATGCAACATTTGAATTGGTAAGGAATGAATATAAAAGCAGACGATTCGAGTGTGCTTGCAGTGGATGACACTCCAGAGACCCACCATTGTGAATGTGGAGATTTGGAACAGTACTTTGAAGAACACAACTTCAGCAGAGTCTCCATTTTACTAAAGTTACCTTTTCTATTTGACTGTTCACGGTGGGCCAGGAAGACTTAGAAGGTGTGCATACGGGTGTTCGGCTGTCTAAGTTCACATGTTCTTCTGTTGAGACAATAAAGGTACTTGTTGGTACATTTACATTTCTCTCTGTGCCTCCCTGATCATTATTACTAAGGGGAAGATCCTTGTAACGAAGTCAAGCTTTTGCAATGCTGCAGAAGGATTAATTCCCAAACCTAGCA
Source organism: Hypanus sabinus (assembly GCF_030144855.1). Taxonomy (NCBI): domain Eukaryota; kingdom Metazoa; phylum Chordata; class Chondrichthyes; order Myliobatiformes; family Dasyatidae; genus Hypanus; species Hypanus sabinus. The sequence continues at coordinate 168,505,837 of NC_082708.1, read as the reverse complement.
AAGAGCTAGACCCCCTGTGTGAGTGGCTTGGTGGGGAGTCACTGCAACACACAAGAAGGGTTAGGGCAATTCACATTAGTAATCAAGCTACAGGTTTACAATTACTGTGGCAGAGGCTGGACAAGTGCTTCAGCTCTCCAGAGGCAATTGAAGAATCTCTCTTCGGTAGACTTAGGCTCTCACTCAAAGAATCATAGATGTTTAGTAGCTTGCAGATCTGCTGCGGAATTGCAAGCCACAAAATATGAGGATTATCTACTTGGATTGAGTTGCTTGGATACAGCAAGATGATTAAATCCTATGGCAGAGAAAGTATTGAATAATATCCAAGAACAGTGGGTAACTGTAGGGTTCAGGTTGAAAGTGAAGCATCATGCCCTCTCTGGTGTTTTCATTCTTTGTTGAATTTGTCCGGTGCCAAGCAGAAATGCACAATGACCCTAGCTTTATGTTCTCAACTTCTGACAGCACCTTATTTAAAGAGAGGTCTCCAGAAAAAGCATGGAAAACCAAAACCCATAACACAGCCAGCAAAACTGAAGTCGAAGTCATTAACCCGATAGAAAATGTCCTGTCCATACGAAATACAGAGGATTCAGAGAGAGCCACGTTCAGACTGGAGAATCTTTCTCAGGGGTTTCAAATGCCGTGCTTCAATAGCACATTAAGCAAAAGTCTGTAAAGCTAGCATGCAGTGCACGGAGTGCAACGGTGACCAGCACTTCGTTCAGGGCTAGTGACCGGAGCTATTACTGGTTCCAGCACACCTGTAGCAGAGCAGAGTGGGGTGCAAGCTAAGCAACCTTCTGAGGTAGATACTTCCTCATGCACAGAGGTGTGCACGAAAGGCTCCAAGGCAAATCCTGCTCTAAACTATGTCTAGACAGCATCTACTCTAAAGGACATCCTGAGCAAAAAAAAAATAAAGGCATATGTGATCATGGATGATCAAAGCAACGTAGCAAAATCAAAATTCTTTGATATGTTGTGGTGGCTCTATTCACCGATGACAGGAAACCTGTGCAGGAAAGTTTTTTAAAGTGGAAAAGCCTTTGCACTGGGGCAGTTCCACTCTCTCGACCTTGGAAGTACAGGTCTAGTTGTACAAGTAGATGTCGCAGCTTGCGTCTTCCTTTGTTGCAGTGGACGACTTTGTTGTGTCCTTCGCTCTCCGTGCAGAACCACCTTCCTGGCCATTGGATCACATCGCCCAGTCCGCTGGATGCTAGGATGGGCATGTCCCCATCTCACTGCAGTATGAGAGCTGTCCTTTGGCTTAGCCCACTTGTCGAAGCGGTGTGCTGGAGCGTGGCCGCTGTCACATGCAAAGAGCTACTTGGAGCCACAGGTGATGGTCCCCATCAGTGTCTGGTGGGGACCAGTTTGGACACAACAAGCCCCTTCACCACAAGTACCTGGACACAACCTTTGACATATTCAGTATTCAATGTTTTGTTTTCCCATACTCTCTAAAACATGGTCTAGAACAAGATTCCTCCCACCACCTCCCCCCCCACGACGATTCTCCTGTGGTTTGGCAGAGGCACCATCCATACACATAAGGTACGAGAACAGCACAGTGGTCGCCACAATGCACCTTACGCCCAACAAGTGGACCTGGATTGTGCCATAGTGGGTGAACTCTGCCTCGATGGTTCTCATCAGACCACTGTCAGCACAATGTCCTGGAGAGCAGGTGCCCATGCCATTTCAGACCCTGTCCGAGAAGAATCTACGTATATGAAAGGAAAGATTGCAAACCAAGTACCTTGACATGCTTACCTCTGCTCAACCTGATTTAGGCAAGCTGGTCTTCTGTCACTCGGAAAACAATTCTAGGATGAAACCTTCCACTGCAGATGAGTCAAACAGTTGAGGAGCTCCTCTTCCTTCCACTCTCCATAACAACTCCTATCAGACAGCAGACCCTCAGTCAACTCATGTCCCTCAGTCACACATTGAGAAGGAAACCAGAAATGGGTAGTAATTACGTGGAGTTCTTGGAGATACTCTTCAGCAACAGTCAAACTGAACTAGCTTCTCCACCAGATCCCAGCAAAGGAAACTGGTATTTCCCCATCATTGGTGCTTACCACTCCCAGAAACCTGCCTTAGATTTTTCTTTGTCTTTGATTCAAGTGTGCAGTTCAAAAGCATATCACTGTGCAAAGTAGTCTTGCAGGGTCCAGACCTCAATAACATTCTGCTTGGGGTCTGCATGCACTTCATAAATGAGTCTGTCGCAGTGATGGCAGACATAGAATGAATGTTCCACAGCTTCCTACCTCAGATTCTTGTGGCTTTGCGACTGCCTCCAGACAACGAGATTCTCAAATACTACATGAGTATTAGTGCATCTATTAACTGTCCCTTGCCAGCGGTGGCAATCTATGGCTTTAAAAGGACAGCTTTTGAGAAAGAGAAGGAATTCAGGACTGAAGCATAGAGGTACATAGAACGTTGATGATGACCTTAAATCATTTTCTAGTGCAGAAGAAACAGTCAGCATGCTGAAAGCAACACAAGAAAGCTGATGCAGTCTAATCTCAGATCTAAGATCGCATCCAGCGGTGCTGAGGTCATGCAAATGTAGCACCTGTGTAGTGCTGGTCTGATCTCATGTGACTGGTTACTGCACACTTTATGAGAACGATCTAATTACATAGTGCATACATAATTACATACGATCTAATTACATATTCTATGGTATTGGGCCATCAGAAGCTCTAGGTATTGAAAAGAGGCAGTGATTAGAAAATACACACTGCTGGAGGCAACACAGACAAAATGCTGGAGGAACTCAGCAGGCCAGGCAGCATCTATGAAAGAATGTACAGTTGACATCTTGGCCTGAAACATTGACTGTACTTTTGTCCATAGATGCTACCTGATCTGCTGAATTCCCTCCAGCATTTTGTGTGTGTTGCTTGGATATCCAGCATCTGCAAATTTTCTCTTGTTTGTGGCTTCTGGAGGCAAGCTTTGTTTATTCAAAAAAAGCAATATATACAAAATATTTACATGAGTAAAAGCAACTCAAAATTCCTCCATTTTGTTTAGGTTCCAAATGTCAGACATCAAACGAAAACTATATATTTTTTAGTTAAAATCAGTGCGATTCATTAGAATAACCTTTATTCCTCCAATTTCTCCAACTTAGATCTAGTGTTATTCCCTATTTAAAGGTTTACAGACTAACCTTTCCTTTTTAATTTTAGTTAGGAAACTAATAGAACGTCTATTTTTTAAGTATTATGGTTAACCTCAGTTTCAGTTTCAGGTCAACATGTCTACAAATTCAAATTCAATCTCAAAAAAATATATACATATGCAACTTAACTCCTTTCATGATAAATTGACATTAAAACATTTAAACAAAGTAAACCTCAGTCACTTATCAAAGTTCTTGCAAAAATAATCAGTTCTTCCAGAAAATCAAATTCACATTCTTCGAATGAGAAAATAAATTATACATCCAGCCATATTAAATCCCCTACATCATGAAGCATTCTGTTCCCTCATTGGTTCTTTGAACTTGGGTAGCTCACCATCTTGTTTCTTTGTTCGTTGAATGAAATGGTGGATCATTTATGGAAAGTCAATTCACAATACCCAAAAAAAGACAAAACCTGACCAAATCCCTTGGAATAATTTAACAGATCTAATTCCCAGTTACACGGTAGAGATCTTTCTCTATCAATATTGTCTTGCTATAGTGATCGTTATAGTCATCACTTCAATAAATCTTTTCTCGACATCGTCTCTCCTCCAGGTGTTTCACCCTGAGGATTTCCAATAAGTAGGATGGAGATACTTACTATTAATTCCACTTTTAGCAGTTTATATCTTTTGTTAGTTTCTATAGATGGCTGCGTTTCTGTCGCATGTCCATGCCTGCATCTGCCCCCACCCTTTCTCGCATAGCTATTTTTTCCCCAAGTTCTCTTTTTTAAAATTCAATAAACCTTGTTTTCACAGGTGGGGCTTTCCAACATGACATCTTTGGGTTTAATTAGCCTGGGTTACACGATGATTTCCACTAGATGGTCTGGCCAAAGGTCTATAGATTCTCAATCTTGAACTTGACCTCCCTCCTGTGCAATGCAATATGGGCCTTTGATGGGACATTGCTAACATCATCCTTAGTTTCCATGTCGCTTTACACGTCATGGTGTGCTATAGACTACCAACAGCCTGTATGATCCCCTTGGATTTGCGCTCCAGTCAGTATCCAGGTATGCTTCATGTTAAGAGCGCTACCTCGGATACTTACAGATGGGATGTCCCACTCCCTGAAGGGAAATGTGAGCAGTGCCAATGGTGGCACTGAGATCCTGCCCTTCAGGATCTCAGAGGCTTGAAAATTCCAAGAACCTCCACAACAATTCCATCATCTGGTAAATTGTAAGTGTTATATTTGAATACACGCTGAATAAGAAATATATTGGATGATCTTGAAATTCAGCTACAGATTGGCAAGTATGATGTTGTGGCCGTTTCTGAAACTTGGCTGAAGGATGGCTGCCATTGGGAGCTGAACATCCAAGGATATAGGGTGTATCAGATAGATAGGTTAGTAGGCAGAGGGGGTGGTGTGGCCCTGTGTATAAGAAATAATATTAAATCATTAGAAAGGGGTGACATAGGATCATAAGTTGTAGAGCCTCTATGGGTTGAGTTAAGAAATGGCAAGGGTAAAAGGACCCTAATGGCAGTTGTATACAGGCCCCCAAACAGCAGCCGGGATGTGGAATACAAATTACAGCAGGAGACAGAAAAAGCATGCCAGAAGGGCAACATCATGATAATCACTGGGGATTTTAAAATAAAAGTGGATTGGGAAAACCAGGCCAGTACTGGACCTCAAGAGAGAGAATTTGTAGAATGTCTAAGGGATGGCTTTTTAGAACAGTTTGTTGTTGACCCCACTAAGGGATCGGCTGTGCTGGATTGGGTGTTGTACAATGATCCAGAGGTGATAAGAGAGCTTATAAGGAACCCTTAGGGAACAGTGATCACAATATGATTGAGTTCACTTTGAAATTTGAGAAAGAGAAACTAAATTCCACTGTGTTGGTATTTCAGTGGAATAAGGGAAGTTACAATAGCATAAGAGGGGAACTGACCAAAGTTGGCTGGAAAGGGACACTATCAGGAAGGACAGCAGAGCAGCAATGGCTGGAGTTACTGTGAAAAATGAGGGAAGAGCAAGACAGATATATTCCAAATAAGAAGAAATTTTCAAAGGGAAGAAGGACACTCCCGTGGCTGGCAAGTGAAGTCAGAACCAAAGTAAAAGCAATAGAGAGGGCAAACAAGGAAGCCAAAGCTAGTGGGAAGATAGAGGATTGGGAAACTTTTAAAAACTTGCAGAAGGAAACTGAAAAAGTCATGAGGAAGGAAAAGATGAATTCTGAAAGGGAGCTGGCGACTAATATAAGAGAAGATACTAAAAGCTTTTTAAAGTATATAAAGAGTAAAAGAAAGTTGAGGTTAGATATAGGACCAATAGAAAATGATGCTGGAGATATTGTAATGAGATGCAGAGATGGCAGAGGAACTGAATGCATATTTTGAATCAGTCTTCACAGTAGAAGACATCTGCAGTATACCGGACATTCAAGAGTGTCAGGGAAGTGGAGTTTGTGCAGTGAAAATTACAACTGAGAAGGTATTCAGAAAGCTTAATGATCTGAGGGTGGATAAATCTCCTGGACCGGATGGAATGCATCCTTGGACCTGATGGAATGCATCCTTGGGATCTGAAGGAAGTAGCTGGAGAGATTACGGAGGCATTAACAATGATTTTTCAAGATAGATTCTGGCATTGCACAGGATGACTGGAAAATTGCAAATGTTACTCTGCTATTTCAGAAGGGTGGGAGGCAGCAGAGAAGAAACTATAGACATGTTAGCCTGACACCAGTGGTTGGAAGTTGTTGGAATTGATTGTTAGGGATGAGATTATGGAGTACCTGAAGGCACATGACAAGATAGGTTACAGCCAGCATGGTTTCCCGAAAGGAGAATCCTGCCTGACTAACCTACTGCAATTTTTTTGACGAAATTACAAGCAGGGTAGACAAAGGAAATGCAGTAGATGTGCTGTACTTGAATTTTCAGAAGGCCTTTGACAAGGTGCCATACACGAGGCTGCTTAGCAAGATAACAGCCCATGGAATTACAGGGAAGTTACTGGTGTGGATGGAGCATTGGCTGGTCAGCAGAAAACAGAGAGTGGGAATAAAGAGATCCTATTCTGGCTGGCTGCCGGTTACCAGTGGAGTTCCACAGGGGTCGGTGTTGGGGCCGCTGCTTTTTACCATGTATGTCAGTGATTTGGACTACAGTATTAATGGATTTGTGGCTAAATTTGCCAATGATACAAAGATAGGTGGAGGAGCAGGTAGTGTTGAGGAAACAGAGAGCCTGCAGGGAGACTTGGATAGTTTAGGGGAATAGGCAAAGAAGTGGCAAATGAAATATAATGTTGGAAAGTGTATGGTCATGCACTTTGGTGGAAGAAATAAATAGGCAAGCTATTACTTAGATGGGGAGAGAATTCAAAATGCAGAGATGCAAAGGGACTTGGGATTTGTGCAGGATACCCTAAAGGTTAACTTCCAGGTTGTGTTGGTGATGAAGATGGTGAATGTTGGCATTCATTTACATAGAATATAAGAGCAGGGATGTGATGTTCAGGCTCTATAAGGCACTTGTGAGACCACACTTGGATTATTGTTTGCAGTTTTGGTCTTATTTTAGAGAGGATATACTGACATTGGAGAGGGTTCAGAGATGATTCACGAGAATGATTCCAGGAATGAAAGGATTACTGTATGATGAACGTCTGGCAGCTCTTGGGCTGTACTCGCTGGAGTTCAGGAGATTGAGGGAGAGCGGGAACTCATAGAAACATTCTGAATGTTAAAAGGCATGAACAGATTAGATATGGCAAAGTTATTTCCCATGGTAGGGGAGACTAGGAGAAGAGGCATGACTTCAGGATTGAAGGATGTCCATTTAGAACAGAGATGCAGAGAAATTACTTTAGTCAAAGGGTGGTTAATCTGTGGAATTTGTTGCCACAAGCGTCTGTGGAGGCCAAGTCACTGGGTGCATTTAAGGCAGAGATAGATAGGTTCTTGATTATCCAGGGCATCAAAGGTTATGGGGAGAAGGCAGGGAGGTGGACATGACTGGAAGAATTGGATCAGCCCATGACTGAATGGCGGAGCAGACTCGATGGGCCAAATGGCCTACTTCAGCTCCTATATCTTATGGTCATATCTACAGATCAAAAGAAAGCAGTCTGCATCTTCTGTGATTTCATTTCATAGTTTGTCGCACCAGGCAGTCAGCCATTCTTGTCTGGCACGTGGTGTCAGGATTGGTCTCCTTTCGGATTAACTGGGTCATGGTATGAACGTTCCTGACTCGACCCTTGTTTTTTACGAGGACAAGTGGCTAGCTCGATGCTCAACCCAGCATGGATGGAAAGCTTGCCCAGGGTGGGGACTGACTGGGTTCGAACTTGGGAGCCTTTGCTTCCGAAGTCCGGTGCTGATGTCACTGCGCCACCAGCCGGCTATCTTCTGTGATGTGTGAATTAAAGCTACTGCGGCCATTGACTACCTGAAGGTCACAGACACTGCTGGAAATAGAGATATAAGAGTCATCCTAGGCAGGGCAAAACTTGCTCCTAAACCAGATCTCATCATAACAAGGCTGTAAACTTAGTGCTGCTGTTCTTGTAGTTGAGATGGCGGAGATGATATCAAAGAGCTGGACACAGTACTCGATGGTATCAAGTTCTTTACTGACAGTGAAGTTGTGATGGTTTGTATATTTAATGAAACAAGGAGATCCTAAGTTTATAATAGGATCCAACATATCAGGCCATCGACCCACATGAGCCAATGGAACTATGTTCCTCTTGATCTCAACGTGGCTGGTCATGCCACAAGAGGGCTCCAAGCTAATCAACTCACCCTCTCCTCATGGCCTAGCGTTTCTTTCTGATTCTCAGCAGGAACAACGGAAAGCTTTTGGCTTAGCCAACCCCAAGGCAGATGCAGAAGTACGTCCTCAAGTGTCAATCAACATCACATACTTATCATCGCTCCAACTTGGCAGTACATGCTCTGAGCGTTTTTCAAGCTGCAAGTTGATTACCAGGGCAATTGCCTGGTTCTCCTGTATTGCTCATTCCTTTACAGGAGTCGCCAAGGACAGCCTTTGCAATAGCCGGCTCATTTGTAAGCAACCTCTCCGTGCACAGCAACTGAATCGGGCAAAGGTTAAAATCCTTCCTGTTGTTCAAAGACAGGGTTATGCAGAGGAAGTGCAGTGCATCACAAATCAGGAATCTCTCCCAAAACAAAGTTCCCTTAGTAAACTTCCTTGACTCCGAGGGGCTACTGCAAGTTAGAGGACGCATTAAGAAGGCACTACTCACTTCATGGGTGACTCATCTAATCATTATTCTGCAAAAGCACCATGTAACCCCTCTGTTCATTAGACATTATCATGTCATCAATGCCAGCACTTTCAGTTAAAGACAGTATAGTAAGACTGTTGTCAAGACCAAGTCTCAGAGACTATTCCTCCTTTATACTAAAGACTTAATGACATTTAGTTTCACTAGTTAAGTGTGAATTCCTATATATGCCAAGCAGCGAGTGATCTGCTCTCTAGAGGCGAAGTTCACTTTGTATGAGCATCATTTCCTATATGTAAGCTGTTTTTCACCTCATTTCCTAGGCAGGTTAATTTTTAATTCCATTTGTAGCAAACAGTGGAAAGACATACATCTCCATCCACTCTTTATTTGCCCGTCAAAGATCAATACCTGTGAGTTATAAGTTTCTGGTAATATTGGTAAACATTTAGTAGATACATTTTGAGGGAAGTACTATGTTTAAATTTATCTGTATACCGAGGGTTTACTGTTGTTTACACTGCATAGTTATGAAAAGTTGTGTACGTGTAATATCTTGGTTAATATTATTGTGGGAATAATAAACTGTATTTGTATATTCAGGCACCCTGTGGTTTTAAAACGTCCTATACTTTATTCTCTGCAGTTTCCCAGAAAACCAATCTTATTAAAACCCAGGAAGAAAGCTTATGTTTTGAGGAGTTTTTGAGAAGCTGTTTGTTTAGCTCACTACAAAGCTGTGTACTTACACCCAGTGAGGGCAGTGTACTGGGGATCTAAAACTTGCTGAAATTAATACAGATAGTTTAAATGAATAATAATTGTTTAAATACCTGAAATGAGAAGTATATCATAAAATTTGATGATCTTCAGATAATTAACTAAACTGTAAAAATTCAGTGAAATGAAAATAATGAATGTAAATATAGTTGTACCTACAGGTTTATTAGTGAAGGTCTATTATCCTGTTCAAAAGAATGGGGTTCTGCCAGCCAGCTACATTGGCATAAAGCTGAGGGGTTGGATATGAAGTTAGGGAACACCCTGGGGGCAATTCTCCATAAGTTAAGGAACACCCTGGCTCAATGGGTGAAAGGGGGAAGGTTTGGGGGAACATTAGGGGGAACTTCTTCACTCAGAGAGTGATGGGAGTGTGGAATGAGCTGCCATCTGACATAGATACATGGATGGGGGAGGTCTGGATGGTTATGGACTGGGTGCAGGTCAATGAAACTACCAGAATAAAGTTTTGGCACAGACTAGGTAAGCTAAATGGCCTGATTTCTGTGCTGTAGTGTTCTATGGTTCTAATGGTACCTCAAGAGGCAGACTGAGCGGTCAGACGAATTTACAGCATGCTCTGGATTTCCACGCTGCAGGGTGTAAGCACAGAACTCCGCAGCTCACTGACATAGGAAATGCAGATCCACCAACCGTTTGTCACCACAATCTGATCCAGCCAGTTTCTGAGCTTAGCCTTTCCGTCTGGATCAAACATAGACCGGAGATGGGGTGGTTAGTATAACGTTTTGCAGTACCAGCGGCCACCAGCCAGGGTTCGGTTCCTACCACTCTCTGTAAGGAGTTTTACATTCTTCCCAAGACCACATGGGTTTCTGATGCACCATCAATAATTCTCGAAGATGGGAGGTGAACAATAGGCTTTTATTAGCATCAAAAGGGACCACGACATCTTGGAGACTGAGGGAGGAGCAGTGCCTCCAATCGCCTTTATACTGGGGTCTGTGGGAGGAGCCACAGAAGCAGTCAGCAGAGGGGCATGTCCAGACAGGTATACATAGTTTACCACATTCACCCTCCCCCCCTTTGTTTTAAAAGAGAGTCCCCATGGGGCGATGTTTCTTACAAGTATATTTACAGGTTAAGTCTATCAGGCGGTCGAGTCTGTCGCTGCAATCTACGTAGCACCGGAGACGGTGGTTGTGCTGGCTCTGGCCTGACTTGAGGTGTCAGCCCGTTAGGCATCAGTAATCCCTCATGCGGGTGAGTGGCGCCCGGTATGGGAGTGTCGTGAGAAGTCTGTGTAGGGCTTGGTGTGCGCGGTGTCAGGTGGGTATATATATCGGTGGGTACAGGGTTCATAGTTACTGTGGAGTGTTCGGGGTAGGGGTCTGGTGCTCCTGCGGGCGTCAGGTCGCGGGTGGAGACCGTGTCCTCCCGCCCATCAGGTAAGACTACGTAGGCATACTGGGGGTTCGCATGAAGTAGGTGAACCCTCTCAACCATCGGGGAGTATTTATTGCTCCTCGCATGTTTCCGGAGCAGCACTGGCCCTGGGGACGTCAGACAAGCCGGTAGGGTGGTCCCAGTGGCAGACTTCCTGGGAAAAGAAAAGAGTCGCTCATGAGGGGTGGCATTGGTGGACGTGCATAACAGGGAGCGGATAGAGTGGAGCACCTCGGGGAGGACCTCCTGCCAGCGAGAGACCGGCAATCCCTTTGACCTAAGGGCTAAGAGTGTGGCCTTCCACACCGTGGCATTCTCCCTCTCCACCTGTCCATTTCCCCGGGGATTATAGCTCCTGGTCCTACTAGTAGCAATCCCCCTAGCCAGCAGGTACTGGTGCAGCTCGTCACTCATAAACGAGGACCCTCTATCACTGTGGATATAGCAGGGATATCCAAACAGAGTGAAGAGCTGGCGCAGGGCTTTTATGATGAACGTGGCAGTGGTGTCGGGGCAAGGGATGGCAAAGGGGAACCGCGTGTACTCGTCGATTATGTTGAGAAAGTAGACATTGCGGTCGGTGAAGGGAAGGGGGCCCTTAAAGTCAACACTCAGTCGCTCAAAGGGGCGGGTGGCCTTGATAAGTTGTGCCTTTTCAGGACGGTAGAAGTGCGGTTTGCACTCAACGCAGACTTGGCAGTCCCTGGTCATCGTCCTGATGTCCTCAAGGGAGTAAGGCAGGTTCCGGGCTTTCACGAAATGGTAAAATTGGGTGACCCCCGGGTGGCAAAGATCTGCATTGAGGTGGACAGTTCTATTCTCCACCTCAAAATTTTATCATTTTTGATTTTGCCCCGCTGTTGGTTGCTAAACATGAACACAACTGAGTGCTGGTCGGTCAGCAAGGTGAACCTTTTGCTGGCGAGATAGTCCCTCCAGTGCCTAATAGCTTCCACTATGGCCTGGGCTTCTTTCTCCACCACGGAGTGCCGAATTTCAGGGCCCTGAAGGGTACGAGAGAAGAATGCTACCGGCCTTCCTGCCTGATTGAGGGTAGCAGCCAGCGTGAAGTCGGAGGCGTCACTCTCTACTTGGAAGAGAATGGTCTCGTCCACTGCATGCATCGTTGCTTTGGCAATGCCCACTTTAATGCGGCTGAAGGCCGCGTGGGCCTCGGCTGAGAGGGGAAATGCTGTGGACTTGACCGGGGGCGGGCCTTGTCTGCGTAGTGAAGGACCCATTGGGCGTAATAGGAAAAGAAGCCCAGGCACCGTTTGAGGGCTCTGAGGGTGGTGGGAAGAGGGAGTTCTAACAGGGGGCACATACGGTCGGGATCAGGACCAATGACCCCGTTCTCCACAACATACCCAAGGATAGCGAGTCGGGTGGTTCCGAACACACACTTGTCCTGTTATAGGTGAGGTTAGGAGCTTTGGCCGCTTGGAAAAATCGCTGGAGGTTGGTGTCGTGATCCTGCCAGTCGTGACTGTGGATGGTGATGTTATCCAGATATGGGAACGTGGCCTTCAGTTGGCACTGGTCCAAATTCCGGTCCATTTCCCTCTGGAAGACAGAGACACCATTCGTGACACCGAAGGGGATGCGCAGGAAGTGATAGAGCCTGCCGCCTGCCTCAAAGGTGGTGTAGGGGCGGTCCTCTGGGTGGATGGGGAACTGGTGGTAAGCGGATTTCAGGTCTCTGGTCGAGTACACCTTGTACTGAGCTATCTGATTGACCATATCCGCGATGCGGGGTAGGGGGTACGCGTCAAGCTGCGTGAACCTATTGATAGTCTGGCTATAGTCCACGACCATCCTATTTTTCTGCCCAGTCCAAACAACGGCCACCTGGGCCCTCCAAGGACTTGTGCTTGGCACAATGATACCCTCCCTGAGCAGCCGCTGCACCTCCGACTTAATGAAGGCCCTGTCCCCCGCGCTGTACCTCCTGCTTTTAGTTGCCACAGGTTTACAGTCGGGGGTCAGGTTGGCGAACAGCAGTGGGGGAGGGATCTTGAGGGTGGAGAGGCTGCAAGTGGTGTCAGTAGCGCAGCTGTCGGCATGGTGCTGGGTGGGACGTGTGAGTCAGTGTGTGTGTGTGTGGTCAGTAGCGGGGTATATGATGAAGTCCCACAAAACTGAGGATTTCTGACAGTGATTGGTGGGAGGGGCCCGTCATATGCCATTGTCACACTTCTCAGGTGGCTCTGGAAGTCGAGCTCCAATAACACAGGGGCACACAGTTGAGGCATGACCAGTAATGTAAAGTCCCAATATTCTGTGCCCTGCACCACCAATGTCGCTACACAACCCACCCGGATGTCTGTGGAATGCGACCCGGAAGCCATGGTGACCCTCTGGCTTACCGGCCGTGTCACAAGTCCACAGCGTTGCACCGTGTCCGGGTGAATAAAACTCTCAGTGCTGCCCATGTCAAGCAGGCAGCTAGTCCTGTGCCCCTCCACCAGGATGTCTGTCATTGATCTTGCGAGCTGGTGGGGAGTGCTTTGGTTGAGGGTCACAGAGGCCAGAGTTGCATCACCATCTTGGTGCCCGGTAAGCACCCGTGGGTCAGAGGCGGGGTGAGGTGGCGCCGACAAAGATGATGACCCCTATGCCTCGCACACGGTGCAGCTCGACCCCGCTGGTGGTTTGGACTTACAGGCCTTGGCAAAGTGGCCCTTCTTGCCACAGCTGGAGCAGTAGCTTCTGGGGCCGGGCAGCGTTTTCGGGGGTGCTTTTCGAGTCCGCAGAAGTAACAGTGCGCGGACTTGTGACTGGCAGCAGCCGTGGTCGACTCGCCGGCAGGTGGTGGGGTCTGCAGCATCCATGGGACCGGCAGGAGATCACACGCCTGGACAGCATCAGCATTGTGCAGAGCGGCCTCCAGCGTGTTGGCCAGCTCGATCGCCAAATGTAAAGTAAGATTGGCATGTTCAAGCAGCCGCTGGTGCACGTACACTGACCTGATCCCTGTAACGAAGGCATCTCTTACTAGCAGCTCCGCATGCTGTTCCGCTGTCAGTCCCCTGCCGTCGCAGGCCCGCACGAGTGTCTGTAGGGCCCGGACAAACTCAGCGCTCGACTCTCCGGCCCGCTGCCACCGTGTCGCTAAGCGATGCCTTGCGTAGACGGTGTTCACCAGCCGCAGGTACTGTCTTTTGAGGGCATCCATTGCACCCTGGTAGTCCGTTTGGTCTCTGATCATGGAGTAGACCCTTGCACTGACTCTGGAGAGTAGAACCCTGCACTTTGTGGCAGGGTCGGTCTCATGAATCTCCTCCAGGTACGATTCAAAGCATGCTAGCCAGAGTTCGAAAGCGTCACCGGCTTCCTGGGATTGTGGATCGAGATCCAATCTGTCTGGTCGTAAAATGCTCTCAATGTTTTAAAATCGCTGCTAATAAAATTGATGCACCATCAATAACTCTCGGAGACAGGAGGTGAACGATAGGCTTTTATTAGCAGCAAAAGGGACCACGACATCTTGGAGACTGAGGGAGGAGCAGTGCCTCCAATCACCTTTATACAGAGGTCTGTGGGAGCAGTCAGCAGAGGGGCATGTCCAGACAGGTATACATACATCCACATTCTTCAGTTTCCTTCCACATCCCAGAGATGTACAGGTCAGCAGTGGTAAGTTGGTGGCATGGTATTTTGGTGCCAGGCGCATGGTGACACTTGTGGGCTGCCCCCAGCCCGTCTCCAGACTGTGTTCCTCATTGCACAACACATTTCACTGTTCTTTTGATGTTTCAATCTACATGTGACAAATAAACCTAACCTTAAGATAGGGACAAATATTGGAGTTTTATTGTACATTCATGCTTTGACAATAAAATGAACCATAAGACCATAAGACATAGCAGAACTAGGCCATTCTGTCCCCCCATTCCATCATGGCTGATCCCAGATCCCACTCAACCCCATACACCTGCCTTCTTGCCATATCCTTTGATGTCCTGTCTGAACAGGAAACGATCAACTTCCACCTTAAATACATGCCCGGACTTGGCCTCCACCGCAGTCTGTGCCAGAGCGTTCCACAGATTTACTACTGTAAACCTTTGAGAGGAAAAAGCAAGCTGGAGGTCATCTATCAGAGAGAAGCTGCAGAAGTTTTGGGAGAACACTTTATGGAAAAGTGGAGAACGAGAAGCAAGAGAGAGTAAAGAGAGTAAACGTCTCAGCATTGATCAGGTTCCAGAGGATCTACTTAAAAGCAGTTAACTGGCTTTACTCTGTGGGAGTCAGGACAAGAAAAGGGGGGGGGGGGGTGGTGATGAGGGGAGGATCCTCTATATGTAGAGTTTGGTTTGATCCAGTCACAGTTAATTAATTAATTTGTTTACAGTTGTAACATGCTGTAAGGTTTCACTGCTAAGGCTAAGATTCTATGTAGTGTTCCACTGCTAAGGTAATGGTTTCTCTGTAGCAGCAATGTTTGGGTTCTGACTAGAGATAACAGAGCATGTTAGCCAATGAGCAGAAGGTTGTTTTTCTCTTGTGTCTCTGGGAGCGGGAATTCATGGTCTTTTGCCGGGGAGAGGTGAGGAGAGAAGACACGAATGGAGAGAGTTGGCAGACTGCCGGATGGAGTGGACTTGGCGCGAGGGTCTGAAGGTCAGTGACGATCTGAGGAGGTCGATAGTGGACGAACGGCTCCAACATTTGTACATTAGACTGTTTCATGAGAATAGACCCTTTTCTTTATTCTGCTTCTTTACTAACCATACAGTCAAATAAAGCTCAATCATTTAATCACATATTATGTATTGTTTGTTATCTTGTGGTACTGAGTTATAACAGGGGACACCATGCAGCATCCACCCAAATGAGATTTCTTAAGTTTGGCCAGGCTGGGGGCAACCATCCCCTATATTAAGCTGCGAGCCAAACTGAGAGTTACACTGTATTTATTTATTTAGAGATACAGTGTGAAACAGGCCCTTTCAGCCCAACAAGTCTCATTGCCCAGCAACCAACCTATATAGCACTAATGACGGGACAATTCACAATGATCAATCAACCTACGAACTGGTATGTCTCTGGACTGGGGGGGGGGACACCAGAACATGCAGAGGAAACCCACATGGGTCACAGGGAGAATGTGCAAACTCCTTACAGACAGTGCCAGACTAGAACTCCAAACTCTGGATTGCTCTGACTTGTAATAGTGTCATACTAATGACTATGTTACTATGGTGCCCATTATAAGACCATAGGACCATAAGACTTTGGAGCAAAATTAGGCCATTTGGCCCATCGAGTCTGTTCCACCATTCAATCACAGCTGATCATTTTCTCTCCTCCTCTGCTCAAATCCCCATAACCTTTGATCCCATGTCCAATCATGAACATATTAAGCTCTGCCTTAAATACATCCAATGACCTGGCCTCCACAGCTGCATGTGGCAACAAATTCCACAAGTTCACCACTCTCTGGCTAAAGAACTTTCTCCTCATCTCTGTTTTAAATGGACGCCCCTCTATCCTGAGGCTCTGCCCTCGTGTCCTTGACTCCCCCACCGTGGGAAACATCCTTTCCACATCTACATTGTCTAGGTAGGCCTTTCAATGTTCGAAAGGTTTCAATGAGATCCCTCCTCATCCTTCTAAATTCCAGTGAATACAGACCCAGAGTTATCAAACATTCCTCATATAATTACCCCTTCATTCCCGGAATCAACCTACTTTGACTCCTTTCCAATGCCAGTACATCTTTTCTTAGGTGAGGAGCACAAAACGTGGAAAACCTACAGCACAAATCGGGCCCTTCGGTTTCACAATGCTGTGTACTTACTTTAGTAATTACCTAGGGTCACCCTTAGCCCTCTATTTTTCTAAGCTCCATGTACCTATCCAAGAGACTCTTAAAAGACCCTATCGTATCCTCTCTCTGTTAACAATACTCAAGGTGAGGCCTCACCAGTGCCTTAGAAAGCCTCAGCATCACATCCCTGCTCTTGAATTCAAGATCTCTTGAAACGAACGCTAACATTGCATTTGCCTTTCTCACCACTGACTCAAGCTGCAAGTTAACCTTTCGGGTGTTCTAGACAAGGACTCCCTTTGTATCTCAGGTTTTTTGAATTTTCTCCACTTTTAGAAAACAGTCTGCACATTTATTTCTACTAACAAAGTGCATGACCGTGCATTTTCCGACTTTGTATTTGGTGATAAATGACATGGGAACTTTTCATGCTTTTGTTCCTGGAAAAGATTATTAACAAAGCAAATCCTATTTGGGTTAGAGTTGCTGATGAATGGATTGCGTTAATTGGTTTTTGAAAATAAGAGTGCTTAAAGAGGAGCAGGTTTGCGTCGAGCACCATAGACATACAACAGACTATGACCTTTGCCCTGCAATGTTCATGCCAGCATTCTTACCTATCTACACTAATCCCATTTGCCATTTACTTCAATGTCTTGTCTGTTGAAAAGCTTCTTAAACATATTTGTTTCCACCACCTCGTTTGGCAGCACGTTCTAGATATCAGCCACCACCTGTGTGAGGAATTTGCCCCTCAGACCCCCTTTAAAGCTCCTTAAACCTATGCCCTATTTTGTTTGCTCTACCTATCACGGGAAAAACATTTTAACTATTTGTCCTTTCTATGTTTCTTATAATCTTGTATGCCACTATGAGGTCATCCCTCAGACTCCTTCACTCGAGTACAAACAAGCCATTCTCTCCCCATAACTGAAGTCCTCCATGTATAACATCCTGATGAATCTCCTCTGCACTCTCTCCAGCTTGATCACATCCTTCCAATTGTGCAGTGACCAGAAGTACATATGATGCTCCCAGCTTTGGAATAATTATTGGACAGGATAATTGGAACTGTTTACGAGATAACCTATGGAATATTTTATGCTCACCTGGATGATCTTTTTTAAAAGTTTAACTTTGTCACACTTAGTTTGGACCAGCGGCCAATCCAAACGTCAGAAGTTTGGAGAGAAGGGAATCCCAATCAGGTCCACTGCCCCGGGTCTTGGTAGCGTAATGAAGCTTTAACCAGTGACCACTCGGTGTTTGGGATTGATTAGTAAGAGCAAATTGAAGGAAGGCAGGGGCAAGTACAGTGGTCATTGTCGCACTGGCTGTCGTCTGAATGGACAGAGTCAAAGAGATCATCTTAAAGGTTTAGCTCTTTGAGGCTTCTGCAAAGAGAAGCTTCACTCAGAGAAAGCTAAGGAAAGAAAAGCTCATTTTTTCCTTCTCTTCTTTATATCTGCTCAGCTAAGACAATAAAGGTGCCAGGCAGGATAGTGAAATGCTCCTCTTGCAGGATGTGGGAAGGCAGGGAGACCTCCAGGGTCTCTGACCACGACAAGAAGTGCGTCCAGCTGCAGCTTCTAACAAACAGTGTTCAGGGACTGGAGCTGGAACTGGATGATTTCTGGATCATTCGGGAGGCTGAGGGGGAGGTAGACAGGACGTATAGAGCGATAATTACACCTTGGGTGCAGACCACAGGAAACTGGGTGACGGTCAGGAAAGGGAAAGGGGTTAAGAAGCCAGTGCGGAGTACCCCTGTGGCCATCCACCTCAACAACAGGTATATCACTTTGCATATGTTAGTTGGGGGGGAGGGGAAATGACCTAACAGAGGAAAGTCACAATGGTCAGATCTCTGGCCTTGAGTCTGTGACCCAGAGGAAAGGGGGAGAAGTGGCATGCTGTGGTGATAGGGGATTCGTTAGGGGAATGGACAAGAGGTTCTGTGGGCAAGAACACGATTCCTGGATGGTATGATGCCAAGGTCCAGGATATCTCAGATCGAGTCCTCGTCATTCTTAAGTGGGAGGATGAACAGCCAGAATACATGGTCCATGTACTTACCAGTGACTGGGGTAGGATGAGTGATGAGGTTCTGCATAGAGAGCTCAGGGAGTTAGGCGCTAAGTTAAAGGGCAGGTCCTCCAGGGTTGTGACCTCAGGATTACTACCCGTGCCACATGCTAGTGAGGTCAGAACTATGAAGATTAAACAGTTTAACACGTGATGGGGAGTTGGTGTAGGAGGGAGAGCATTTTTGTATCACTGGGCTCTCTTCCAGGGAAGGTGGGACCTGTACAGAAGGGACAGTTTGCACCTGAACTGGAGGGGGCTGTGTATATTTCAATGCTAGAAGTTTCATCAGAAAGTTGGAAAATAGTGCTGAAGATGAGGTAGCTGGTTTACAAACGGAGACAATGTGTAGTGATGAGAGCTGTTGATAGGGCAAAATTGCAGTCAACAGAATGAGTTGCAATGTAAAGTGTAGAAAAAAATCAAAAAGAGTGAATACAGGACTGAATATATTTGCACCCTGTATACAGAAAAAGGTAGATGAACTTGCAACACAGTTGCATATTGGCAGGCATCATGTTGAAGGCATCACAGAATCATGGCTGAAAGATATAGCTGGGAGCTTAATGTCCAAAGATACACATTGTATTGAAAGGATAGGCAGAGGGTACGTTGCTCTGTTGGTAAAAAAAAAATGATATCAAATCATTAGAAAGAGGTGACATAGGGTCAGAAATTGTGGATAGTGCTAAGGAACTGTAAGGGTAAAAAGACCCTGATGGGAGTTGTGTACAGACCCCCAAACAGTAGTAAATTACAAATTACAAAGGGAGATACAAAATGCGTGCCAGAAGGGCAATGTTACAATACTCATGGGGGATTTCAAAATGCAGGCAGATTGGGAAAATCGGGTTGGTGCTGGATTCGAGGAGGGGTAATTTCTAGAGTGCCTACAAGATGGCTTTTTACAGCAGCTTATAGTTGAAACCACTAGAGGATGAGTTATTCTGGATTGGGTGTTGTGCAATGAACAGAATTGATAAAAGAGCTTAAGGTAAAAGAACCCTTAATATGATCCAACTCACCCTGAAATCTGAGGAGGAGAAGTGAAAGTCAGGTGTGTCAGTGTTACAGTGGAGTAAAGGGAATTACAGAGGCATGAGAGGGAAGTTGGCCAGAATTGATTGGTAAAGAACACTGGCAGGGATGATGGCAGATCAGCAATGGCTGGAATTTCAGCAAGCAATATGAGTGCACAGGATATATAGATCTCAAAGAGGAAGCAGTATTCTAAAAGACTGATGACACCTGTGGCTAACAAGAGAAGTCAAAGGCAGCATAGAAGCCAGAGAGGGCATATAATTGAACAAAAATTAGTTGGAAGTTAGAGTATTGGGAATTTTAAAAAAACCAATAGAAAGCAACTAAAGAGTCATTAAGAAGATGAAGATGGAACACAAAAGTAAGCTAGCTAATGATATGAATGAGGATACCAAAAGTTTCTTCAGATACATAAAGTATAAAGAGGCACAGGTAGATATTGGACTGCTGGAAACAGTGCTAAAGAGGTAGCAATGGGGGACAATGAAATAGCACATGACTTGAATAAGTATTTTGCATCAGTCTTCACTGTAGAAAACACTAGCCGTGTAGTGGAGGTTCCAGGTGTCAGAGGGCATGAAGTGCGTGAAGTTACCATAACTAGAGAGAAGGCTCTTGGGAAATTGAAAGGTCTGAAGATGGATAAGTCACCTGAACCAGATGGTGCACACCCCATGGTTCTGAAAGAGGCGACTAAAGAGATAGTGGAGGCATTACTAATTCTGGAATGGTTCTGGAAGACTGGAAAATAGCAAAAAGGGAGAGAGGCAGAAGAAATGAAACAATAGGCTAGTTAGTCTGACCTCAGAGGTTGGGAAGATGTTGGCGTTGATTATTAAGAATGAGCTCTGAGGGTACTGGGAGGCACATGATAAAATAGGCCATAGTCAGCTTGATATCCTCAAGGGAAAATCTTGCCTGACAAATCTGTTGGAATTCTTTGAAGAAATAACATGCTGGAATGTTATGTAATGTTATGTAATGTTGAGACTTTTCAAAGCACTGCTGAGGCCTGACTTAGAGTATTGTGAGCAGGTTTGGGCCCTTTAACTTAGAAAGGATGTGCTGAAACTGGAGAGGGCTCAGAGGAGGTTCACAAAAATGATTCCAGGATTGAATGTCTTGTTATACGAAGAGTGTTTGATGGCTCTGGGCCTCTATTCGCTATAATTCAGAAGAATAAATTGGGGGGGGGGGCTCATTGAAACCTAGCAAATAGTGAAAGGCCTTGATAGAGTGGATGAGGAGCAGATGTTTCCTGTGGTGGGAGAGTCTAAGACCAGAGGACACAGCTCAGGATAGAGGGGTGTCCTTTTGGAATGGAGATAAGGAGGAATTTCTTTAGCCAGAGAGTGGGGAATCTGTGTAATTCTTTGCTACAAGTAGCTGTAGAGGTCAAGTTATTATGTATATTTAATGCAGAAGTTGATCGATTCTTGATTCGTCAGGCCATGAAGGGGTACAGGGAGAAGGCAGACGATTGGGGCTGAGAGGAAAATTGGATCAGCCATGATGAAATGGCAGAGCAGACTCGATGGGCCAAATGGCCTAAGTCTGCTCCTATATCTTATGGTCTTATTTACATCGAAACATACAGTGAAATATATTATTTGTATCGAGGACGTACTGGGAGCAACCTGCAAGTGTCATTATACTTCTGGCGCCAACATTGCATGCCCACAATTTACTAATCCTAACTCTTATGTTTTCTGATTGTGGAACAAAACCAGAGCACCTGGACAAAATCCACATGGAGGATATGCAAATTCCTTTTGGCAGTGATGGGAATTGAACCCTGATATTATAGCTGGCTCTGTAAAGTGTTATGCCAACTGCTTTCCTACCATGCTGTCCCGCTGAGCCAACCTGAAAAACAATGTCTCTAACAGTGCAAAACTTCCTTTGTATCTATTGGAGGGTCATTCTATTGTTACCTTCAGGTCCTGGAGTGTGATTATATACACCAAACACCTTGAGACAAAGGCATGCATATTCACTGAAGCATGACTGAGTTGATTTGTCATTCTATGTTGTGTTATTATCATTGAAAATTAATAGTTCTGAAAATGACCAAGGTTCATAGAACTGAACTGACTACCCACTCCTCCAGTCAAGCTGCCTGTGCAGAATCTGTAGGGGCTAGTGTGGCCAGCGGCTGAGGCTTGGCATTACTTGGAAAATCAGCCCAGTGTTCCTCAAGGTGGCACAAGGTTAAGTGGAGCTGATTGTTTAAATGCACACTTCTTTCCAGGCAAAGTCGACCGAGGAAATTCCCTAATTGACGAGAAAAGGTCTTATGGTTATCCAAGCGTTAAAAGTACTTAACTTAATTCCAGAGTCAAACTTAGTTAAAGATTTCTGGCATGACAGGAACTATATCCTCCTGACTCCAGGTGTCCTAATGTGTGTTAAAACCTTCGTACATTGAACAGCATGAATCTAATTGAAAAATGTACACATCAGTGTTTTTGAGTGAATGCTAAAATGCAAAGAGAAGCTCTTTAGTCTTTCATAGGATGTGGATATTTCTGGTTAGTCTAGCCATTATTGCCCTCATTGCTATAGTATCAATGTGACAAGACCAATTAATTTTCAGAAATTGATTGGTAATTTTCTGGCCTCTATTCTCTAATCTCATCTAAGTCATTGATGCTGCTGGATTCAATATGACTGTCCTCCATTTTTTATCTATATTCTATCCTTTATTTTCTAGAACATAGGAGAATGAGGGGAGATATGATTGAGGTTTACAAGAATTATGACGGATATAGATAGGATAAAAACATGCAGGCTTTTTCCCACTGAGATTATGTGAGACTAGAACTAGAGGTCGTGGGTTAAAAGTGAAAAGTGAAATTCTTAAATGAAACAGGTTTAACTGTCAAGAGGCATGGATGGCTATGGTCCAGGTGCAGGTCAATGGGACTAGGCAATTTAATAGTTTGGCATGGAGAAGATGGACTGAAGGGCCTGTTTCTGTGCTGTAGTATTCTATAATTCTAAGTCTCCATATTCTTCTCTGAGTTCGAGCTCAAGAATAGTTATTAGCGCTCAACCATCAGGCTCTGGAACCAGAGGGGATAACTTCACTTGCCCCATCATTGAAATGTTCCCACAACCAATGGACTCACTTTCAAGGACTCTTCATCTCATGTTCTCAATATTTATTGCTTATTTATTTATAATTATTATTTCTTTCTTTTTGTTTTTACGCAGGTTGTTGTCTTTTGCACACTGGGGGTTGAGCATTTAAGTTAGTATGATCTTTCATTGATTCTGTTAAGATTATTATTTTATATGTTTATTGAGTATGCCTGCTGAAAATGAATCTCAGGGTTGTATATGGCGACATATATGTACTTATTCACCAAGCCTTAATCACTATTCTCTCCTGTACATGCTGACTCGGCCCTACTGTTTGAAGATTCTTGCTTTCAAATTCCAAAATACTCTTATTCATCCCTGTCTCTGAAATCTCCTACCTATTCTGAGTTTTTGTCTATCATCAATTTTAATCTATCATGGCTGGCGATACCTAATCTTCAGAATTCCCACCCTAAACCTTGGTCCCTTTCTCTCTAGATGCTTCTTAAATTCTACCTTTCATCAAAACGTTGGACAATGATTTTTTTTTTACATGTTGCAGTGAGTTATTTTGCTGCATTGGAGATGCCACATCAATATTGGGGTTTTGTGCATAGGTTTTATTTTAGAGGTAATAGTTCAGATTGGTAAAAACAATTATAAAACATTTCATCTTTTGTTACATTTGTACTTCTAGGAATATTTTAGAAATTTTGTGATCCAATGAAATTTGTTGCAGTTAATTTAGTATCTTGACTTGGAAATATAGTATTGCTCCTTCAAAATCCTGGAACACTTCCTAACAGCATTGCTGCTATACCCAGAATCAGAATCAAGTTAAATATCACTGGCATACAGTATGTCATGAAATTAAATGTTTTGCAGCAGTACGTTGCAATGCATAATAATAAGAAAGCTATAAATTACAATACGAAGTATATATTAAATTAAACTAAATAAATAGAAATTTGATGGCAGAGGGGAAGAAGCTGTTCCTGAAATGCTCAGTGTGCGCTTTCTGGCTCCTGAACTCCCTTCTTGATGGTGGCAATGAGAAGAGGCATATTCTGGGTGATGGGGGTCCTTAATGATGGATGCCGCCTCTTCATACATCACCTTTTGAGGTTTTCTGTGATGTCGAGGAGGCTAGTGCCCATGATGGAGCTGGCTGTGTTTACAACTTTCTTCAGCTATTTCCTTATGATTTTTTTAGTTGCCTTCCATTGGATTTCAAAAGCGTTCCATTCCTTCAACTTTCCACTATTTTTTCCTCTATTATACGCCCTCTCTTTTGCTTTTATGTTAGCTTTGACTTCCCTTGTCAACCATGGTTGTGACATTCTTCCTTTAGAATACTACTTCTTCTTTGGGATATACCTAAGCTGCACCTTCTGAATTGCTTTTAGAAGCTCCAGCCATTAGTGTTCTACCATCATCACTGCTAATGTCCCTTTCCAATCAACTTTGGCCAGTTCCTCTCTCATGCCTCTGTAATTCCCTTTTACTTCTTTGAAACACTTGTACATTTGACTTTAACTTCTCCTTCTCAAATTGGAGGATGAATTCTATCATATTATGGTCACTGCCTCCTAAGGGTTCCTCTACCTCAAGCTCCCCAATCAAATCCGACTCATTACACAACACTCAATCCAGAATAGCTGATCCCTGAATGGGCTCAACCACAAGCTGCTATAAAAAACAATCTCATTGTCATCCTACAAATTATTTATCTTGGGATCCAAAGTCAGCACCAACCTGATATTCCAATCTGCCTACATATTGAAATCCCCTATGACTATTGTAACACTGCCCTTTATACATGCATTTTCTATCTCCCATTACAGTTTGTAGCCCAGATCCTGGCTACTGTTTGGAGGCCTGTATATAACTCCTACCAGATTCTTTTTACCCTTGCAGTTCCTTAACTCTATCCACAATGATTCTACATCTTCTGATCCAATGTCACTTCTTTCTAATGTTTTAATTAGAGCCAAACCACCCCCTCTGCTTACCTGTCTGTCTTTTTGATGCAATGTACACCTTTGGATGTTATGCTCCTAACTATGTTCTTCTCTCATCCACGACTCAGTGATGCCCACAATGTCATACCTGCCAACCTCTAACTGTACTGCATGATCATCTTCATTATTCTGTATTCTACATGCATTCAAACACAATACTTTCAGTTCTGTATTCGTGACCCTTTTTGATTTTGTCTCCCTGATACACTGTAACTCATTCCACTGATTCAATTCTTCTATAGTAGGATCACTGGTATTGAATGCCACAGATCTGGCCCTCAACAGAGTACAAATCTCTTGGTTCATCCACAGCTTTGGGTTTGGGAATGTCCAGTATGTGTCTTGATGACATTGGTGACAATTGTGGTGTATTCATTCAGACTCAAAGATGGATTCCCGGATATTGTCTAGTCTACTGACTCAAAGCAGTCCTGTAAGCACTCATCCACCTTCTTTGACCATACCACTTCGGTCTTCACCTCTGGCGCTGCAGTCTTTAGTCTCTGCCAATATGCTGGGAGGTGAAGTACAGCCAGGTGGTTGAACTTTTTAAAGTGTGGGCATGGGATGGGACTGTCAGCATTTTTGATGGTGGTATAACAGTGGTCAAGTGTGTCGGCTCCTCTGGTTCCACAGGTGATATGATGCTGGTTGTTGTTCAGAGACTTCTTCAAGCTGGCCTGGTCGAAATCTCTTACAATGACAAGGAAGGCATCAGGGTGTGCTGCTTTGTGACTGCCAATCATGGTACTCAGCTCGTCAGGTGCCTGTCTGTCATTAGCCTGAGCTGGAATGTACACTGTTACCAGGATAAGGGTGGAAAACTTACTTTACAGATTAAAAGGATGGCGTTTGACTGCTAGATGTTCCACATTGGGTGAGCAGGTCTGAGACAGAACTGCCATGTCTATGTATTACAATGTGTTCATCATAAAGCATACTCCGCCTCTTCTAGCTTTAAGTGACTGAGCTGACCTGTGTTTGCAGAGAATAGTGAAGCTATCAGGCTGCAGCTCTGAAATGGCAGGGGATAGCTACGTCTCCATAAAAAAGAGTACACAGCAGTCCCTGATGTCCCTCTGGTTCAGCAATCTTGCTCTGAGATCTTCAGTTTTATTTTCCAGAGATTGCCCATTCGACAGCAGGATAGTCAGGAGTGGGGGAGTGGGGGAGGGTGGGGGGCTAAGGCCTCAGCATTTCAATCATACAAGTAGACCTGCGTGCTGTCCCAGCTTTGGTTTTCTTAAAGGGGAACCACACTCACGATCCAAACCTGCGATCTGAGGTGTGATGATATTTAGTGTCAATGATCTTTTAAGCATCCTGAAATAATGTTGCTTACTGAAGTACCCATGGCTGTGACTGTGCATTTCATCTGTAGTTGTCCCAAAAGGGAATATTTGACAATGCCCATCAGAGCTGCACACGGAATATTCACTTACCAGTGCCACACCTCCAGGACTGCAGTCGTACCAGAAGGCAGCTCATCAGCACCTTTCCAAGGGCAGCTGGAGATGGGCAATTACATGTTACATTGCCATGTGAAGCCCATCTTCCTTGAATGAATATATTGAAAAACAATTACGCTTCTTTTTACACATAAGTCCATTGCTGAAGCTGTTTGAGTCTTCCAGTTGTCCAGGTGAATACTGAAGTTCTGACAAAAACAGAGAGTTTGTGCAATTAGCAGGTTTTCTGTTTGACTTTGACAAATGCTGTGCAGATAAAGATTGTCACAGAAATGTACAATTGTCTGATATACATGAGTAAAAACTAAAACTGTAATGCTTTACAAAGTTAAATAATTTATTAAGAATTTCACACAATAGCCCAAATTTTAGATTTTTGCAATCCATACTACTTCTAGTCAATTATTTCTTTCTAAAGTAATCACGTTGACACAGTTTGTGCACAAGGGAGATCAAACTCAACTGTGCTCCTCCATGTACGCTTCATGTAAGTGGCACTTTTCTTGAATGTGTCTGATGCACCGTGCCTAAAGACGCAAGAGATTCTGCAGATGCTGGAGATGTTGAACGACCCGTACAAAACACTGGAGGAATTCAGCTGGTCAGGCAGCATCTATGGAGGGAAACAAACAGTCAATGCTTCGGGCCCAATGAGGGATCTCAGCCTGAAATGTCGATTATTTAATTTCCTCCATAGATGCTGCCTGGCTTGCTGAGTTCCTCCAGCATTTTGTGTGTGTTGCTACAGATCCAATCAGGATGATCTTCCTCATATATATATAGTGTAATATGAACCTTAAAGAGTGGGAGGATTCACTTTGTTGTTCGATAAAACATTAACAACACTTCTATTCTCTCCCTGTACTTGTTTATTGTATTAATAAACTTTATTAGTAAAATACATATATAAGCACCAAAAGCACTGTGCACTGTTCTGTACATTGGTATTGTCATTCAGTCTACATGTTCACAGTTTTATTAGTTCTATATGTTCGTAGTTAGGAGGCGGGGTGGAGATAAGTCTCTACAAAAGGTGGCATAAGGTGCTCCTTCCTTCCGCTAGTCCTGCAGCTCACCCCTCGGTGAGGTGTATCAGCTGCTTAGCTGCCCTCATCCTCCCGATCATGGTCACATACAGCCTGGCCGCAGGCGGTGGATGGTCGCGGGAGTATCTGGAGCATATCACAAGTCCTGGTTATGTGACCACTAACGCCAGGCAGACAGTCTCTGAAGAGGATCGATGAAGGCTGGGGGTCACCCGTCTTGTAGGGACACTGCCCAGAAGAAGGCAATGGTAAACCACTTCTGTAGAAAAAAATTGCCAAGAACGTTTGTGTGCCCAAGGCATATGACACAGCACATAATGAATGAACAAACATTAGTAGTATTGGTATGTTTTATTTGTATACCATCAATATCACTCATAAGGCTACTTGTGATGATACAAAGTTCAAGTGTATGAGAAGCTTCTATACCAGACTTAGCCCTTCAGTGCCTGGTGTTGGCAGGACTCTAGACTGCAGCCCTTTCCCTCTCTGTATGATAAACTAATCCAGCAGAATCACAAGGCAAAAGAAAGCTTCTTTCACTCTGTAAATGGGTCAAAGGTCACTCAGTGAAATCACTTTTATGCCCACAGCTTAACAATGGAATGATTAATATGGAGGATGATGAGGGGGAATTTTTGTTCCTGGTGATCGCTTGATGATTATTGTTGCAGAAAAGATAAATGGGATGAGCTGCATATACAGTACAGTAATCTGCATTGTGTTACCAGAGAGAAAGCATTGTCTGCTTTGATAGGGCCAAGTGCATGACTACACAGTGGGAGACACATACTAAGTGAATGATATAGTGCTGGTTGGAGCCAGGGAACACATACTTTTTAAGTGGAAAACTCCCGGTATGCCAAATCAATTGCTGTGGTTAAAGATGTTATTAAAAAATAAGTCCTCTTGATAAACAAAAGATGTTAAGTGTGAAATGTCTCTGACTTGAACCACGAGCAAGGTAGTCATGGGAACATTGTGATGTGATCTTTAGCCAGAGTGTGGTGAATCTGTGGAATTCTTTGCCACAGGCAACTGTGGAAGCCAAACTTTTATGTATATTTAAGGTAGAATTTGATAGATTCTTGATTGGTTGGGGCATGAAGGGATATGGGGAGAAGGTAGGAGATGGGGCTGACAGAAAAATTGGAATAGCCATGATGCAGAGCAGACTTGATGGGCCAAATGGCCTAATTCTGCTCCTATATCTTATGGTCTTATGGCCTTTATCAGTGAATATTGTATCTCTAATCTATTGAATTGCATTTGTCTTATATAACATGAAAACAGAATAATATTGCACAACTTTAATACTTTTTTGATACTCAAATTATTTAACAGCTTGCATGCTTATGTTGACCATAGATCCAGTGGCCACTTTATGAGGTACACCTGTACACCTGCTCGTTAATGCAAATATCTATTCAACAAATCATGTGGCAGCAACTCAATGCATAAAAGCATGCAGATCTGCTCATGAGGTTCAGTTGTTGTTCAGACCAAACATCAGAATGGGGAAGAAATGTGATCTAAGTGACTTTGGCTGTGGAATAATTGTTGGTGCCAGACAGGGTGGTTTGATTATCTTACAAACTGCAGATCTCCTGGGATTTTCATGCACAACAGTCTCTAAAGTTTACAGAGAATGGTTTGAAAAACAAACACAAAAAAACACATCCAGTGAGTGGCAGTTATGTGGGAGAAAACATCTTGTTAACGAGAGAGGTCAGAGGAGAATGGCCGGACTGGTTCAAGCTGACAGGAAGGCGATAGTAACTCAAATAACCACACATTACAACAGTGGTGCGTCGAAGAGCATCTCGCAATGCACAGCATGTTGAATCTTGAAGTGGATGGGCTACAGCTGCAGAACAATACACCAGGCTCCACTCCTGTACCTAATAAAGTGGCCTTCAAGGTAATGTCTTTCGTTCCAGCCTGAACTGAAGTTGCTTCTGTGTTTCCTGTGAGCTCCATCAAGTGAATCACTCTAACTCCGAGCCAGATGAAGAGAACTGAAAGATCTTTTTACATGGAGCCTTAACTGCCAAGTCATCTGGATCTGAACCAGGGCTCCAACTGTGAATGGCATGCTCGAGACAGTTCCCAGAACTCCTGCCTCCACATCACAGATGTTCTGTAACAGAGTATATGGTAGGTATTTCATAAATACACAGGCAATTTATCCCACAAGTGACAGGTAACTGCATAATTCAAGACTGAAGAGATAAAGGTCACAAAATTCCATGCGCTCATGTGATAAATTCTCAGTATTCTTCCTTCTCCACAATGCATAATGTAGAAACAGAAACATTATAGCTTGAGACAGGCCCTTCTGCCCACAACTTGCTGATGACCCTTCAAACCAATACGTGAGGTTCTTCCTACTTTCTTTCAGGATTACTATTAGTATATTTTGTAGCACATTATTAAATGAAGGCCTGTCCCCTCCTTCAAAAGTACTTCCTTTACCAATGCAAGGGTCCAATTAGCAGAGTGTGAAGTTATAAACTACAGTGAATAGATGTGATTAAATATTTTAATTGAATTGAAAGCTGTTAAATCCCCAGGTTTTCTAAGAGGTCGGCATGGAGATAGTGGATGGACCAGTTGTCATTATCCAAAAATCCATTGAGTATAGGCTGGAACTTAGCAAAACCAATTCTGCTATTTAAAGAGGGAGAAAAGAAACTGTGAAATATAGAACAGTTAGTCTAGCATCAGTGGTAGGAAAAATTGCTCTTTTACTCCTAAGTAACGCACAGACACAATGCTGGAGGAATTCAGCAGGCCAGGCAGCATCTATAGAGGGCAATAAATAGTTGATATTTTGGGCCAAGACCTTTGATCAGGACTGGAAAGGAAGGGGGAAGATGCCTGAATAAGAAGGAAGGGGTACAAGCTGGGAGGTGATAGGTAGGTGGGTGGGGGAGGTGGATGAAGTGAGAAGCTGGGATGTGATAGGTGGAAGAGGTGAAGGGCTGAAGAAGGGGTCTGCTAGGAGAGAACAGTGACCATGACTAAAAGGAAATGTGGAGGACCACTAGAGGGAGGTGATAAGCAGATGAGGAGAGAAGATGGGACAAGGATGGAAAAGGAGAGCAAAGGAGAGGGTAGAAACTTCTATCCCTCTGCACTATTATCCAGTGCTCGTTCCATGTTGGTATGTTGCCTCCAATGTGCACCGATTTTCTTTAATCACGTTATTGAAAGCTTCAGAAAATCTACATTCACTGGTGTTCCCCCATGGTCTTTTCTGCCAGCTATAACCTCATAACACTCTGACAGGTTTGTCAAATGTTTCTTCCTTTCCATGAATCCACGGTGACTATCCAATCCTGTTGTCATTTTCTAAATGCTCTGTCACCAACTTCCTAAAGAACTCAGGTATTTGAATTTGACATGGTTAACAGGGCTTAGGAATGGAAGAGTAAGTTTTGGTTTGGAAGTCCGTGACTACTGGGGAGCTGTGGGGTTCCATGCTAGGGGTCAAGCTATCAGCAACGTAAATTCACGGCCACTGCATTAGGTACACCTGTACTCCTGCTCGTTAATGCAAACATCTAATTAGCCAATCACGTGGCAGCAATTCAATGTATAAAAACATTCAGACGTAGTTAGGAGGTTCAGTTGTTGTTCAGACCAAACATCAGAATGGGGAAGAAATATGGTCTAAGAGACTTTCACTTTGGAATGATTGTTGGTGCCAGACAGGGTAGTTCGAATATCTCACAAACAGCTGACCTCCAGGAATTTTCATGCAACAGACTCCAGGATTTACAGAGTATGGTGCATAAAACAAAAAAAGGTTCAGTGAATGGCATTTCTGTAAATGAAAATGCTTTGTTAATGAGAGAGGTCAGAGGGAGAATGGCCAGACTGGTTCGAGCTGACAGGAAGGTGGCAGTAACTTAAAAAACCATGGTTAGTGCAGTGGTTTGCAGAAGAGCATCTCTGAATGCACAACACATCAAACCTTGAACTGGATGGGCTGCAGCAGGAGAAGACCTTGAACATACACTCCGTAGCCACTTTATTAGGTACAAGGGATATTTTGCATGAGAGAACCAAGTATAATTTATCTAATCCTGCAGATTATGCAAAATTGATGCCAGAGTCATTTACGAACAGGAAGCAGAAATTCCTCAGTGGGAACAAGACAGGTTAAGTCAACAAGTGAAGACTTGGCAGATGGGATATAAATGTGGAAAAATGTGAGCTCATCAATTTTGGAAGAAAAAATAGAAACGTAGCAGACTTTATTAAAATAGTGAGAAACTGGAAGATGTTTGTGTGGGCAGGGAACTGGATGCCCATATGCACAAAGCACTCAAAGATAAAATGCAGATACACCAAGTATTTAAGAAACCATGTGGTACATTGGCTTTGAATCGGACTACAAGAATAAAGATATTCCACAAATCCCTGATGTTTCAATTGTAAATAATTATAAAGTAATTATGATTATTAGAAAGCAATGTAGGAAGTTTGGTTAAATAAGTTAATGGTTTAGGGTTCTGTAACTTAAATGGGCTTCTATTTCTCTTCACTGCAGGAAAATTTAGAAACATCAAAATGGTGAAGTTAGCAACATTGAGTCGGCTCCAATAGACAGAATGTTCATTGGTAATCATTCAAATTTGAATACCATTACAGTGCTTTCCCCATATTCATTAATCCCTTTAGCTCAAAGTACAATATCTAACTCCTTCTTAAATATAGAGTCATATTATCACAGTCATAGACTTTGCCAGCATGGAAGCAGGCCTTTTGGTCCGAATCATCCATTCTAGCCAAGATTCTGACATGAGCTAATCATATTTCCATTCAATTCAAATCAAATTCAAATCCAAAGTATACATTTATTATCAGAATATGTATGCAGTGTACAACCCTGAAATTCGTCTTCCCCACAGACAGCACAAACCACAGAACTGTATTCCTCCAGGGGTTCCCCAACTGGGGTCCATGGACCCATAGCTTAATGGTATTTGTCATGTAATAGAAGTAATTGGGGACCCCTGCATCTTAACCTATCCTACAAGGATTTTTGAATCATAGAGTCATGGAGAAGTTTTAGGGATATCCTTCCTAAAGCGGGATGAGCAAAATTGTATACAATAGTCTAAATGAGGCCTTATTATCTTCTTGAACTTCCTTCAACTGCCCCTGTATTCTCCTGTCCCTCTATATTTTGTTAACCAGGGGATTTTTCCCTCATTTCACCAGCAGGATTAGGCGACCTGTTTACTGTTCTTCAGATGTTGTTGATGTCATGCATCAGAGAGTTGCCAGCAGAGGGAGGTAGCTCACACTCTAACTTCCCCCGGGATGTTTGTGAGACTCTGATCTGTAAGCACCAGGGGTTACGTGTTTTGAATCCAGAGCTGGGGGGAAGCCCAGGGAGTTTTGATCACACGTGGCAAAATATCACATGCTTGATGCGGTGCATGTGGCTGATGATCTAAATCCCGGAGTAACTGAACAGCTGTGGATGGCACATCTGCAGTGATTTCTTAATTAATTCTGCATTATTGTGGGTTTGCTAGGGGATAAGGGTGATTGTAGAAAATGGCTCAGAGAGGAGGAAAATCAGTGAAAACATTAAAACTGTTAATTATGAGGATAGGGGCAAAGGTTGAAGAAGCAAGAGAGGTGTGTGAGAACACAGCTGGCAGCAGAGAGAGCATAGATGTGGCTAGTTTTACTAATTGGCCTTTTGCCTGCAGGTATATTCTTTAGCAAGACAGTGGATCAGAAAACTTCCAGTATGCCGTGTTTAAGCCAGGAGCTCACAGTCTTCCCAAATTCAGAAGATCCATTGCTTCGACTGGGTGCTGAACATGGAAATTTACTGCTGGTAGATTTCCATAGTTACTTCATAATTAACTAATTTACCTTTAGTTGGTTATGAAGAGGATGATATGTCAGGGATATACATTGAAGAGTAAGGATGGTAACAGCACTGAAGAGTGGCTCTCTGCCGCTGGTTTGAGTACCGTGCCCTTTCACTGTACCCTGTATTTTCATTTTCCTTTCAGCTACTAATCTGATTCCCTTTTAAGTGTCCATCTTGATTCTGCCTCTATAACCATTCCAGGTGCTCACCGTTCAGTTCAAACCCCTTAGTATTTTGGAAAACTTCTTTTGCCTCTGCTCTTTGCCTGCTAACACTGACAATATCTGCCTTGACAGCATGGCCCTCATCCCTGGAACCGTTTCAGCAAAACGTCTCTGCATCCCCCTTCTCAAGCCTGCAAGCAAGGTCACCAGAACATCTGCCACATCTGCTCCAAAGATGAAGCTTTCCACTCAAGGACATCTGAGATAAAGCTTCCTTGGTCATCCCACCAGCATCCAGAAAGCTAATAGTCATTTCCAGAGGACTACAATAAAAGCAAGGATGCGATGCCGAGGCATTGGTCAAACTGCATTTGGAGTATTGGGAGCAGTTTTGGGTCCAATATCCAAGAAAGAATGTGCTAGCATTGCAGAGGGTCCAGAGGAGATGTACGAGATGATTCCTGGAATGGAAGGATTAATATATTGTAACTCTGGGCCTGTTCTTGCTGGAGTTTAGAAGAATGAGAGGGATTCCATTAAAACCTATCAATTATTGAAAGGACTAGAAAGAGTGGACGTGTTTAGATTGTTTCCAATAGTGGAAGAGTTCAGGACCAGAGGGCACAGAATAGAAGGGCATTTCTTTAGAACAGAAATGAAAAGAATTTCTTTAGCTAGCGGGTGGTGAATCTGTGTAATTCATTACCGCATTCAGCTGTGGAAGACCAGTCACTGGGTATATTTTAAGTGAGGTTTCTCGGGTGTCAGATGTTATAGGGAGAAGGCAAGGGTATGGGGTTGAGAGGGAAAGTAAATCAGCCATGACAGAAAGCCGGAGCAGACTTGATGGGATGATTGGTCTAATTCTGCTCCTATGTGTTTTGGTTATGGTCACATCCAGTACAGCAGCCTGCACTATTTCTGCTCGCTGGTGATCCCATCACTAGTCACATCATCCCCTTTCGATCTCCTTCTGCTTTCCACAGGGATCTCTTGTTCCATGCCTCTCCGGTCCCACCCATCCCAACCATCCCAAGGTACTTTCTCGTGCGACCATAGGAGGTGCAACATCTGTCCCTACACCTCCTCCCTCTCCACCATCCGGGGATCAAATCAGCCTTTTCCCGGTGAGGCTGAAGTTCTCATGCACAACTTCCAACCATGTCTACTGCATCTGATGCTCTTTATGTGGCACATCCTATGATCAGGTGAGACCAAATACAGACTAGCTGACCATCTTGCCAAGCACCTGCACTCTGCTTGTATTGTCCATCTTGAGCTCCTGGTTGCAAACTATTTCAACTCGCATCCTCATGCCTACACCAACTTGTCTGTCCTTCGCCTCCTGCTCCGCCAGGGTCATCAATATCCATCTAAGGTGGGTGGAGGAAAGGGAGAGGTAGTAGAGGTGGATACAATAGGGGCATTTAAGATACACTTAATTGGGCACATGGATGTCAGTAAAATGGAGAATTCTAGGTTGTGTAGGAGGGAAGCATTAGATTGATCATTGAGTGGGTTGATATAGGTCAGCACAACATCATGGGCTGAAGGGCCTGTACTGAGCGGTATTGTTCTATGTTCTACATTCATATGTAAACAAGAGGAACAGCACTTGATATTAAACCTGTGTAGTCTACAACCAACCAAGCATAAACACTGAATTCTCTAGTTGATTTCCGACATTGAAGCTCAAAGCCTCTGTCGGTGTCTCCACCCTTCCTTACCCCACTGGTTCCAGCTGCCCACTAACCCCTTGCCCCCACATAGATCCACCTATCTATTACCTCCCCTTGTCCCCCTCCCCTTGTCCCCTTCCCCTTCTCCTCTCTATGCTCTTAATTCTGATACAGGGTCCTGACCCAAATCATTGGCCACACTTTTGCCTCCACAGATGCTAGGCTCCTCCAGTAGTTTGTGTTTTTACCCAATCAGAGGTTAACCGGTGCTTTATAAATAACCTCCCTACATTAGTAATGTGTCATCATACCTCTGTTTTAATATGCTATTTTTGAAGACCAGAATCCCATTTGCTTAATCTGTTCCATCTCTTTAGAACTCTAGCAACTTCCTTTGTCCACATCCATAGATCCTTCAAAGTTGTTGCGCAAATACATAGGATTGTTAAGAAGGCCTTTATTAGTTGAGGGACTGTGTTCAGGAGCCAAAAGATAATGTTACAGCTCTATAAAACCATGGTTAGACCACATTTGGAATAATGTTTTCAGTTCTGGTCCCCTCATTATAGGAAGGACATAGAAGCTTTAGAGAGGGTGCAGAGGAGACTTAATTGGTTGCTACCTGGACTAGAGGTCATGTCTTATGAGGATAGCTTGAGCCACTCGGGCTCTTTGATTTCTTCCCAGGGTGGAAAGGACTAATACAAGGAGGCTTAATTTTATGTTGATTGGAGGAAAGGACAGGGGAGATGTCAGAGGGAAGTTTTAAACACATGCATGGATGGGTGTTAGGGGTGGTGGTAAAGGCAAATACAGTAGGAGTGTTTAAGAAACTCTTAGGTAGGCACATGGATGATAGGAAAATGGAGGGCTACATAGGAATGAATGGTTATATTGATCTTAGAATAGGTTATAAGGTCAGCACAACATCATGGGCGATGGGCTTGTACTGTGCGGTAGTTCCGTCCATTCCATGTTCTTTCTGAAACAGATTAATCAGCATTTCCTACAGGTTTTGAAGTTTCTTAACTTCAAATGTTGAAATCAACTTGAAGCTGCTGAACATCTATTAGCCACAATCTGTCTTTTTGTCTTTTTTTTGATGAACAAGCTTAAGTGACTTATTAAGGAATTTTTGGAAATGACTTACACGAGGCATTAAAAGTTGGCTTGTAGAGAGTAGCAACTCCCAAACGCACAATGATGATAAATCTTTTAAAAATCTGCTGAAGTCAGAGACAAACGAATCTGCCTTCTGTTAAGTACCTGGCTGTACAAATCCTCTGACTGAAATGGGCAGTGTGCAGAGAGACCGCACCCTGACAAGGCCCGTGATTGGGTGGGGTATAATTTGAGTGAGCTGCTGAGGCGTTTTGTGCCTCAGATTACAAGAAGTGCTCATTTGACTCGTCTGCAGCAGAAGAGAAGGTTTGCTTTTCACAATCTCAGGAAGTCCCAGAGTACTCTACAGTCTGTACTTTCTGCATTGCAGGAAAAACAACAAATGTGAATGTGCACAGCAGGTTCCCAGAGAAAGTAATGTGATAATTGTGAAACACGGATGCATGGTGGGGTCTTAAACTGTTTCAAAGTCTACGCAGGGCTCACTGACTGATGTTCATGGGATACATAATGCTCAGACAGATTTATTCATAGATCCTTTACAGATGGCCTTAGGGACTTCCAGTCCTCTCTCTGAGAGCAGTTAGTCACATAATCGATCCATTAAATGGCTGATAAAGTTTAGGTAACAATTATTGTTCACAATCAATATTATATACTGTATGTATATTATTACTTCTTCTTTATTAAAAAAGCATGTATAAGCTGATTTAACTATTTACAAATTTTACGAAGTATATTTATTATCAAAGTATGTGTACTATATACAAAATTGATATTTGTCTCCTCACGGGCCACCTCAAAACAAAGAAACCCAACAGAGCCCATTACAACACAGAAAATTGTCAAACACCCAACATGCAGAAAAGCAGGCAAATCGCGCAAACAATAAAAGTAAGCAGCTAACATTCAGAACCGATGTTCATGAAAGTGAGTCCACAGACACGAAGCCTGTCATCACTGCAGCTGGTCCAAGAGCCTGTTAGCTGCAGGCCGCAGCCTCATTTCAGTGCAGACGAGTAAGCCTTGTGGAGCATTGAAGTGAACTGGCCTGTCCCAAACCTCCGGCCAAGACACACTGATCTTCTCAATCTGGCGCATAAATCATCCAAACCTTGGGTCATTCCTTGGTCTTGGACCTGGGCCCTGCCACTTCGATACGCACTTGGGCCTGGACTCCCCTCCTTGACTGGGCCTGTACCTGGACCTTTTCAATTCGATCCAATGCTTAAATCAATCAATTGACCCAACAATAAATTTTATTCACAATTTAACCAACAGTAAATTTTGTTCACATAAATTTGCAGATGTTTGTTTTTTTTTCTTTCATGCTCATCTGCATCTTAGACCTGCCACAGCTGGTTGTGAGACTGTCAGAGTCTCGCTCCCAATGCAGTGATGTCGTAACTCCATGTCCTTATGGGGCCTGTCACTTCTGATAGCTATTGGTAAATCATCATCCCAGCTTTATTGTCAGTGTGAAGTCGAAGTTTTGTTTTTTAATCTCTGTGTTGTGTTTGCAGACTGACACATTTGACACAACTTGACTTTGACAAGAAGCTCAAAGGTCTCATACCCTGCCTGGAATTTTCAATAAACACAACTGGACACAAAAAATAGCTGTTAAAGTACATGACATAACCTTTAAAAGGTGACAGCCTTAAAATAATAATCATAGTTAAAAACCAGTACTGTGCATACTTAAAGAGGATTAGACAATTTGGTTTTGGTCACGTTATTGAAGAATAAATATTGCCAGGACACAAGGGAAAACCCACCTACTCTTAGAGTCATAGAGTCATTGAAAAGTACTGAACAGAAACAGGCCTTCCAGCCCATTTAGTCCATGCCGAAACCATTTAAACCACATACTCCCGTCAGCCTGCACTGGGACCATAGCCCTCTATCCATGTACTTATCCAACTTTACTTAAGTGTTGAAATCAAGCTTACATCAATACTTGCGTTGGCAGCTCGTCCACACTCTCACAACCTTCTGAGTGATGCAGCTTCCTCTTATGCTCCCCTTAAACATTTCACCTTTCACCCTTAACCCATGACCTCTGGTTGTAGTCCCACTCAGCCTCAGTGGAAAAGGCCTGCTTGCATTTACTGTATCTAGACCCCTCATAATTTTGTATACCTCTATCAAATCTCCTCTCAATCTTCTACACTCTCAGTAATAAAGCCCTAATCTATTCAATCTTTCCATATAACTCATGTCCTCCAGACCCAGCAACATCCTTGAAAACTTTCTCTGTAGTCCTCCAAATTTATTTACATCTTTCCTGCAGGTACAACACTCCTTATATAACTTCAACATAACATTCCATCTCCTGTACTCAATACTTTGATTTTTGAAGGCCAATGTGCCAAAAGCTTTCTTTCTGACTTTAACGACCTCTGATAACATTTTCAATGAATTATGGACCTGTATTCCCAGATGCCTCTGTTCTACCATATTCCTCAGTGCCCTTCCATTCACTGTGTAAGATGTACCACTGTTGTCCTACCGAAATGCAACACTTTGCACTTGTCTGCATTAACTGCTGTCTGCCATTTTTCAGCCCATTTTTCCAGCTGATCCAGATCCCTCTGCAAGTCACGATAGCCCTTCTTGCAGTCTACTGCATCCCCATCCTTGGGTCAACTGCAAATGTGCTGATCCAGTTAACCACATTATCATCCAGATACTTGATATAGATGACAAACTACAACGGACGCAGCACTGATCCATGAGGTATGACTAGTCACAGGCCTCTGGTCAGAGAGGCAAGCATCTACTACCAGTCTCTGGCTTTTCCCACAAAGGCAGTGCCTAATCCAGTTTACTACCTCATCTTAAATGCTGATTGACTGAACCTTCATGACCAACCTCCCATGCGGGACCTTGTCAAAATGCCTTGCTAAAGTCCGTGTAGACAGCATCCACTGCCCTGCTTTCATCAGCTTTCTTGACAACTTCCTCAAAAGACTCTATAAGAATGGTTGGATATGGCCTACGATGCATGAAGCCATGTTGACTGTCCTTAATTAGTCCATGTCTATCCAAATACTTATATATATATATATATATATCTGCCCCTTAGAAAACCTAATAATTTTCCCATTACCGATGTCAGACTAACCAGCCTGCAATTTCCTGGTTTTCGCTTAGAGCCTTTCTTAAACAGCAAAACAGCTCTGGCTGTCCTCCAATCCTCTGGTACCTCTCCTGTCACTAAGGATGATTTAAATATTTCTGCCAGGGCCCGGCAATTTCTGAAGACAGACAGACAGACAGATATACTTTATTGATCCCAAGGGAAATTGGGTTTTGTTACAGCCGCACCAACCAAGAGTAGTGAAGAAATATAGCAATATAAAAATCATAAATATTTAAATAATAATAAGTTAATCATGCCAAGTGGAAATAAGTCCAGAACAGCCTATTGGCAGAGGGTGTCTGACACTCCGAGGGAGGAGTTGTAAAGTTTGATGGCCACAGGTAGAAATGACTTCCTATGACGCTCAGTGTTACATCTCAGTGGAATGAGTCTCTGGCTGAACGTACTCCTGTGCCTAACCAGTACATTATGGTGTGGATGGGAGACATTGTCCAAGATGGCATGCAACTTGGACAGCATCCTCTTTTCAGACACCACCGTCAGAGAGTCCAGTTCTACCCCCACAACATCACTGGCCTTACGAATGAGTTTGTTGATTCTGTTGGTGTCTGCTACACTCAGCCTGCTGCCCCGGCACACAACAGCAAACATGATAGCACTGGTCACCACTGAGTCGTAGAACATCCTCAGCCTCATCCGGCAGATGTTAAAGGACCTCAGTCTTCTCAGGAAATAGAGACAGCTCTGACCCTTCTTGTAGACAGCCTCAGTGTTCTTTGACCAGTCCAGTTTATTGTCCATTCGTATCCCCAGGTATTTGTAATCCTCCACCATGTCCACACAGACCCCTTGGATGGAAACAGGGGTGACCCGTGCTTTAGCCCTCTTCAGGTCCACCACCAGCTCCTTGCCTCCTGTAGGGTCCAAGGGAACATCTTGTCAGATACTGGGGTTTTATCCACTCTAATTTGCCTCAGGACAGCAAATACCTCCTCCTCTGCAATCTGTATTGGGTCCATGAAGATGATGCCAATTTGCCTCTCTTCCATAGACTCAGTCAATCTCTTGAGTAAATAAAGATGCAAAAAATATTTAGGATTTCTTCCATCACTTTTGGCTCCACACATTCTGATCTTCCAGAGGACCAGTTTTATCCCTTGCAATCATTTTGCTCTTAACATATCTGTAGAATCCCTTAGGATTCTCCTTCTCCTTGTCTGCTAGAGCAACTTCATGCCATCTTTTAGTTGCCCTGATTTCTTTCTTAAATGTTTTCTTTCATTTCTTGTACTCCATAAGCACCTCCTTTGTTCCTACCTGCCTATACCCACTATGCACCCCCTTTTTTTCCCTTAACCTGGGCCTCAATATTTCTTAAAAACCAAGATTCCCTACACACGTTATCTTTATCTTTTATTCTGACAGGCACATACAAGCTTTGTACTCTCAAAATTACTTACCATTGACAGAAAACAGCCTGTCCCAATCCACACTTACCAGATAATTTCTGATACCATCAAAATTGACCTTTCTTCAATTTAGAATCTCAACCTCTGGATCAGACCTAATTTTTGCATATTTACTTTGAAACTAATGACATTGTGGTCATCACTTACAGAGTGTTCCCCAACACGAACTCCTGTCACTTGCCCTTTTTTCATTCACTAATAGCAGATCATGTATCACTCTTCTCCTGTTGGGACTTCCACATACTAATTGAGGAAACTTTCCTGAACACATTTTCTACATCTACTTTGCAA
The DNA here is from genome assembly GCF_030144855.1 of Hypanus sabinus. Lineage (NCBI taxonomy): Eukaryota > Metazoa > Chordata > Chondrichthyes > Myliobatiformes > Dasyatidae > Hypanus > Hypanus sabinus. The sequence goes on along the minus strand of NC_082708.1, from coordinate 168,464,958 downwards.
TAATGCAACAGGATAAATTATAGAAAGAGCAGACAGCTTCTCAGTTGTACAGAGTTATTTAGCTGCAAAACAGATTCTTCAGCCCAACTTGTCCGTACTGACCAGTGTGATTTCTGAGCTGGCCCTAGTTGTGTGCATTTGGCCCATATCCCTCCAAGCCTAAAACTTCCCAACTTATAAATAGCCATAAATTTCATGTTTCTGATTCAGCCCCAACACCACACTCAATATGGTGCTTGTTCAGCATTGCACTAATGTATCAGCCTCGATTGCATGCTCAGGAATCCAACCTAGGACTTGAACCCACAGTCTTCTTATTCAGAGATAGAAGTGCTAATGTCAAAAATGTATCCATTGCTGAGGCTATTGTGGTACTGAAGGGTGCTGTGTGGAGCGGGGTGAGCTTCTCCATTGCTCACCCCACTCTGCTATTGTTTAATTAAGCTATTCCGTCTCTTTGCTTACACAGGTTTCAGGAGGGTATTTTAATGAGTTGTTCTTCCTGTTATAGTCACGTTTATGGATAACCATTTTCTCTTTTGTCAAGAAATTGCAGCCTTTGAGATATTTGCTTGCTCATACTTTTGAAATCTTTAGAATCACCTTGGTTACCAAAGAACTCCAATTCATTCCTCATTGTTCTGGAAGACAGAATTCCCAGTGTAATTTGTCAGAATGCATCATACAAGTTTGTTTTGATCATGAACGTGACCAGCGTGCAACACAGTGTTGGCACGTGGCCAAGTGGTTAAGGTGTTGGTCTAGTGATCTGAAGGTTGCTAGTTTGAGCCTCAGCTAAGGCAGTGTGTGGTGTCCTTGAGTAAGGCACTTAACCACACATTGCTCTGTGATGATCCTTGCCAAGCTGTATTGGCCCTTGCCATTCCCTTGGACAATACTGGTGGTGTGGAGAGGGGAAACTTGCAGCATGGACAACTGCCGGTCTCCCATACAACCCTGCGCCCTGGAAACTTTCCAAGGCACAAATTCACAGTCTCTTGAGACTAATGGATGCCTATATAGGTAGAAGACTTCACATACAAACAACCTGGGTCTTTAATGTTGCAGAATATTGTATAATTCTTTATCAATGATTCCTTATCAATGAGCATGATTGTTCTTGGCAATTTTTTCTACAGAAGTGGTTTGCCATTGCCTTCTCCTGGGCAGTGTCTTTAGAAGACAGGTGACATTATCAATACTCTTCAGAGATTGTCTGCCTGGTGTCAGTGGTTGCATAACCAGGACTTAGGATATGCACCAGCTGCTCATATGACCAAGCATCACCTACTCCCATGGCTTCAAGTGAGCCTGATCAGGCTAAACAGGTGCTCCACTTTGTCCAAGGGTGACATACAGGCTAGCAGAGGGAAGAAGTGTATTGCACCTCCTTTGGTAGAGATGTATCTCCACCCTGCCTCCTAAAATATATATATATGTCAATATATTCAACCTGACATTCATTTTCTTGCAGCTATAAACAATAAATCCAATAACAGAATCAATGGAGGACTGCACCAACAGGATGGACAACAAAACAAAAAGAAATGATAATAATAAAATAATAAGTAACAACTATCGAGAACATGAGATGAGGAGTCCTTGAAAATTATTCCATAGATTGTGAGAACAGTTCAGTGATGGGGCAAGTGAAGTTGAGTGAAGTTATCCCCTCTGGTTCAGGAGCCTGATGGCTGAGGGTAATGAATATTCTTCAACCTAGCGGTGTGAGTCCTGAGGTTCTTGTATCTTCTTTCTGATGGCAGCAGTGAGAAGAGAGCATGACCAGGGTGGTGGGGGTCCGTGTTGATGGATGCTGCTTTCCTGCAACAACAGGATGGGCCTGATCAGTGATAGACTGGGTTGTATTGACCACTTTTCGTAGGATCTTCCATCCAAGGGTATTAGTGTTTCCATGGCAGGCTATGATGCAGCCAGTCAATGTCTCCACTGTACATCTATGGAAATTTATCAAAGTTTTAGATGTCATGTCAAATATTTGCAATGTGCTAAGGAAATAGAGGCACTAAGGTGCTTTCTTCATAATTACACTTACATGCTAGGCCCAGGACAGGTACTCCAAAATGATAACATCAAGGAATTTAAAGTTGCTAAACCTTTCCTCCTTTGATTCCATGAAGAGGACTGGTGCATGGACTTCTTGTTTCCTCTTCCTGAAATCAATAATCAGCTCCTTGGTCTTGCTGACATTGAGTAAGAGGCTGTTGCTGTGGCACAAGTCAACCAGATTTTCATTCTCCCATTTATGTACAGATTCATCACCACATTTGATTCAGTCTACAATAGAGGTATTGTCAGAAAACTTAAATATGGCATTAGAGTTGTGCTTAGCCACAGTCAGACTTGTAGAGCAGAATATTAAGCACACAGCCCTGTGGTGCACCTGTGCTGATAGAGACCATGGAGGAGATGTTGTTGCCAAATCAAACAGGCTGGGGTCTGCATGTAGGGAAATCAAGAATCCAGTTGCAAAAGGAGGTAACTGAAGCCTAGGAGCAAATGTTTAAGGCTGGCTGGTTTGATAAGTGAACAAGGACTGTGAATGAGAGCTAGGTTTAAATAGGCAGCTGGCAATGAGTTAGAAATGAATGGCAGGTGACTCCCATTAGCTGGGTGGAGTCTGCACGCGCAGGCCTGACCGGAACCACCCCCCACCACTTTATGACTACCCCCAATGGGCTAGGACCATCTAGATGTGTCCAGTATGACTCCTCGCTGAGCGATGGATCCAAGATGTAATTGGTCAGCATCCTTGATCCCTCCTCTGTCCGCACCCTTCCCAGTCGAACAGGTGATGTACACCATATCCATTACAACGTGAATCCATCAACCAATGAACTGTGTACATTGGCCCACCTTACACCATCCTAGGTTCCAGAGGTGCAGGCTCTGCTGGCTTGAGTGGTCCATGGACAACGGGCCGGAGGTAGGACACTTGGAAGGAAGGTGTGATCCTGAGGGATGGTGGTAGTTAGAGATGGTAGCTGATTGGATTGATACGATGGGTAACCTTGGAAGGACTAATTAACCGGGGCACGGCTTTATGAGAGTTGGTACATAGTGGCAGATCTCTGGTAGACAGCCGAACAAGGTTCCCTAGTCAGAGTAGCTGGTCACTGACAGCGGTTAGCCTGGAGGCAGTAGGCACAGCTGGAGCTAGGATGGCCTTCTAGCAGAAGCGGATCACGTTGTTCACACTATATAGATATAGTTTGCTGAAGATCTGGGCACCGTGGAATTTTTTTGAATGTGCTGTCCATCAAGCTGAGAGGGTATGTTTCTTAATGATGATTTTGTTAAGTTCACAGTAGTTAATGCAGGGACAAAGTCCGCCATCTTTCTTTTTGACGACGAGGAATCCTACACCAACTAGGGACTTGGATAGTTGAATGAAGCCGTCTCGTAGCACTTCGGTGATGTAGTCATTCATGGTTTGGCTGTCATGAGGGGAGAGGAAGAACAAACAGCAACAAAGACGGGTTGTGCCCAGCAGGAGGTTGGTCGTGCAGTCGTGTGGTCTGTAGGCAGTAGGGTGCTGGCCTGGCTTTTAGTGAAAGTGTTGGCTAAGTCATGGGTATTCCTTTTCAGAGTTTGGGAGGTTGAGGGTTTTCCTCGTCTCCATGAATTTATGGGATGAAATCAACTGAGGTTGCAGGTAACTGGTCCAGCAGGTGGGTGTCCAACTCAGCAGTGAACCAGATGACCAGGCGAAGTGAGAGCCATGAGTGAAGAGCCAAGGAGCAACCCAAGTTGATCAGCAGGATTTGGATAGACTCCCAGCGTTCTGCAACACTCGTGCACAGGCCGTGCGCACGCTCTGACTACCACTGAGCTTAAGGGATCTCCATCAAAAGCCATGATGCAGGAGGGGTGAGAGGTAGGCTCAGTAGAGAGTCCAAGCAGTCCAGAAGGTTGCCTGCTGTGCCAGGATCCTCCAGAGCCTTCTGTGTGAGTAGAGCCATCGGGGTATGGAGAAGTGTAGAGAATGTAAGTGGGGCTATGGTGCTGAAACGAGCTAATCAGATAGACAGTCCCTGATCCCTACTTGGTGGTACAACTTCCCGGATGCCATGACACTTGATGCATGGGTGACTGGCTGTTTTGGTGGGGGGGGAGTTAAAGGGAGCTCTTCTTAATGGCATGGATTCTGAAAGCAATGATGATGAGGGTCCTGCAGCCTGAAATAGTTTTGGGATCTATAAGACACTTGTCAATACGGAAATCCAGAGAGGTGAGACTTCTGAGGTCAGTGGGTATCTCCTAGGTAACCAGCTTGCCTTTCAAGCACACTGAGAGGCCAAGGGTGAAGTCCTCATATTTATGGCAAATGGTGGGGTTTTATTCTCCCAGTTACTGGTGACCCAAGTCAGAGAATGCCCAGTCAAGAAAGAGACGGCGAAGGCAATCTTGGATTGGTCTGTAGAATACAAAGATGGCTGAAGCTCGAAGTGTAAGACCCACTGAGACAGGAAGTTGCAGCATCGGGTTGGGGATCTGGTGAACTGTCCGGGCGCTGGAATTTTTGGGCTCCAAGCGAGGAGTTTCTCTGGCACAGGGTTGTTGTATTGAGACGGAAAGTTGGTTGAGAATGATGAAAGATGGCCAATGGTTTCTTGCCGCTTCCGGATCGCAAGCATTCTCCGCTGGGTCATCGATGGTTCACTCATCATGTCGGGAAATGCAGAGGAGGCTTGACGCAAAAGCAGAGCAGTGGAATGATGTCGCAGTGAATGATCACTTCAGTAATAAACTGCAGAATAACAAGGCAAGAGAGAACAGACACTAAACACCACAAAGCAACAAGGTGACTGAAGGCTAGAAGCAACTTGTTGAGGCTGACTGATTTGTTTGATGAGTGAACCAGGACCGTGGATGTGAGCTGGTTTTAGTTAGGCTGCAGATGATGCGTTGGAAATGAGTGGCAGGCGACTCCAAGCTGGATGGAGACTGGAAGGAGCCAGCATGTGCAGGTCTGACAGGGCTGGGATGTGGATGAGATATAGGAGTGATCAGATCAGTGCAGATTGATGCAGCCTTGAAAATGCTCTTTTTTATATTGACATATAAAGGTGACTTAAAAACTTTAAAGAGTAAATAATTTTACTATATAACAGAATATGATCATATGTATGTCAGAAAAATGGAGGGCTATGTAGGTGGGAAGAGTTAGATTGATCTTAGAATTGGTTAAATGATAGGCACAGCATTGTGGGCCAAAGGGCCTGTATTGCGCTGTATCGTACTGTTCTATGCTCTATGAGGTCAGAGGGATAATGGGCACAGGGCCAAAACAAGTAAATGGGGGATATGGAAGCTGTATTTCTATATTTCCCTTCTTTGGTTGGATGTTGAGGTTAGAATTAGGGGAGTCATATCGTGGCTGTGTAAAACTTTGGTCAGGCCTCATGTGTGAGGTTCCGGAGGGATGTGAAAAGTTTGCAGAGGGTACAGAAGAGATTCTCCAGGATGTTGTCTGGATTGAACAGTACGCAAAACTTGGATTGTTTTACTTGGAGCATTGGAGACTGAGGAGGCGACCTGAAAGAGGCATAGATAGGGTTGAGAGTCAGAGTCCTTATCCCAGGATGAAAATGTCATTTGCTAGGGGGGCATAGAATTAAGGTGGGGGGATGTTTTAAGAGGATTTACAAGACTAATGTTTTACGCAGAAAATGCTAGGTGCCTGGAGCATGGAGGCTGTGCATGCAGTTACAACAGCAACATTTAAGAAGCATTTAGACAGGTAAGTGCACAGACCAGAAATAAGAGTTAGATATATGCAGTTAGAATGGATTAATTTAGGTTGGCTTTTGGTTGCCATGGTTATTTGGATCAAGGGGCTTGTGCATTGCTGTACAGCTCTATGTTCTATGTTCTAGAACATGGAATATAGAACTTTCCACAAGAATTCCCCAAGGCTCTCATTATCTTCAGCTTTTTCACCAATACTTTTCTCTCCACTGTGAGGTCAGAAGGACTGCTTTAATATGGCATTCAATTTATGTAAACAAGTCCCACCAAAGCTGTGAAGTTTTGACTGGGTAAGTATTTTTTAAAAAAATATTTTTAACAAAGAGAATTAGTTCCCTTCAGTAAAAAAGTCAAGAATCTGAAGATACTGGCGAGCCTGCACGTGCAGGCTTCAGCTAGCTAATAGGAATCACCTGCTGCTCATACCAGATTTATCACCTGCAGCCTATTTAACCCCAGTTTTCATCCACAGTCCTTGTTCGCTCATTGAACCAGCCAGCTTTCACTCTCCCTGACTAAAGTTCACCTTGTTGCCTATAGTGTTTAGTATCTGTTCTCTCTTGTTTTGAAACACCCCCCCCCCGCACCCTCCCCCATGGCTTGGTATTTTTGCGGTCTATGATTAAAGTAATCATTTACTGCTGAATCATCTCTGCTGCTCTGCTTCTGGGTCAAGTCTTCTCTATGTTTCCTGACAGGATGTGTAAACCAGTGATTGGCTCAGCAGGTTCGGATACAGTATATGATCCAGAAGCATCTGGAAACTATTGAACATCTACTTGCCACTCGCTTCCAACTCTTCATCTCAGTACAGCAGCTCAGAGCCAGTCTGCTACCTCCCACTGATCCCTGGATTCCTGTGGCCGAACGTTTCATTGGATCTCCATCCCAATGCTGCAGTGCCAATGCATCTTACACTTTGATCTCCAGTTGCCTCTGTGTGCTATGGACCAGGCCAAGATCGCCTTCCTCATCTCTCTCTTGACTGGGCGAGCTCGGGCCAGGACCACTGCTAACAGGAACAATAAAACCCTCATTTGTAACAAATATGAAGATTTCTCTGCTGAGATGTGCCAGATTTTTGACCAGCTGGGAAATGGAAGGGAGGTAACTGATCTGATACTTCACCTGTGTCAAGGCCTACGCTCGGTGCTGGATTACATTGTGGAATTCAGGAGAAGACCAAGCACAGGTAGGTTAGTGTGGGAGTGGGATGCAGGGTTAAAGTGACATGCAACTGGGACCTCAAGATGGACTTTGTGGCCACAGGTACTCTACAAAATGCTCGTCTAGGCTTCGACAATGAGGAGGCCACATCCCTGTCATCCAATACCATAGAACAGGTTGGAAGTGGTGGAAGTGAATCTCTGGCTCAATTGGAAGAGCTGTTTAGGTCCCTGATGGTGGTGGGGTGGGATGGAGAAAGTGTCAGGGATGAGAGAACCAGGGAGTCCTGAAGAGAGCGGTCCCTGCAGAAATCAGAAAGGGTGGATGCGACAGGAGGTGGTATTATATTGGGACCGGTGGAAAAGGCAGTAACTCAACAGTATGCACATCCCATATTCTGCTTGGTTAGCTTACAACCAATAGTGTGCGTGTTGAAGTTTTCACTTTCAGATCATGGACACCACCACACACTTACCTGTCTACCCAGTTTTCTTCTCTCTTTGTTCACATCTTACATTCCCTCGTTCCAGCTGTCCATCATCCTCTCCCTGTCTGGCTCTACCTAGTGCCTGCTAGTCTCTATTCTACCTCCCACCTCATGCTGTAAAATACTGGCATTCTTTCCTGTTCCCTCACAGGATTTAGATCCTAAACATTGTTCAGCTCCACGGATGAAGTTTGACCCTCTAAGTTCTTCCAGTATTCTGCTTTTGTTCTAGATTCCAGCATATGCAGTCCCTTTTGTTGAAAAGGACGATCCTGATCACCAAGTCCAGGCTGGTTCTTTTCAGGTAGACCATTCCATACTACATGTTGCTTTCAGAAAGGCTTGTGCAATTGCTATTAATCAACCAGGAATGTCCTAAAGATCCTGCAGGAAAAGGAGGAGTCAGAAGTTCAGCTGAGCAGATAGCCAAAGTATTTGGCAGAATGCCCCATCACCAAATCTTTCAATGGACACCAAGACCATACTTGACTGATGTTGGAAAAAGTCCTTCCTGTCAGGTGTTTTGTGCGCATCGAAGGTCTCCTGTCGTGGATGAGGTGAGAGCTGAGGCCATCATCCATCTCCTTCTGAAATGTGCATTTACCAAGACAGTTTGAATGGGAAGCTGTGGTCTTTGTGAAGGGTCATCCTGAACATCTGTGTCATGGAGAACACTGCACTTTACAGGCTATTACCATGGGTACACACGGAGACAAACATCAGCTGTAGCTGGAAGATCATCAGCTAGTTGAAAGAAACCCTTTAGCCTTCCTGAAAACTTGCTGGTGTTCTATTGCAAGAAGCTGTCCATGGCTGAATGTTGACCTCCAAGATGCAGGACTAAATTGAACTTTGGCAAAACTTCCTGAGGTTCTTTGTGGATATAGCTATAGATCACAGCTCTCCAGTAAAATCCACATATGGTCTGGAACCTGTGTGAGCGCTCCTTGGCCCTGGCTCATGGAATACACATGCTTGGAACGTAAGTGCTGTGCTGATGTAAGTAAATAGAATGATGTGTCTAATCAGTAAGCTTCAAGACCTTGGCCTCAATACCTCCTTGTTCAATTGGATCCTTGATTTCCTTCCATGCAGACACCAGTCATTTGGGTTTGCCAACATCTCCTCCACAATCTCTGTCAGCGCAGGTGCACCATAAGGCTGTGTGTTTAGCCCCCTGCTCTACTCACTTTACACCTATGATGGTGTGGCTAAGCACAACCCCTTTTGCCATATTTAAGTTTGCTGATGACAGCACTGTTGTAGGCCGAATCAAAGGTGGTGACGAATCAGGAGGGAGATTGAAAATCTGGCTGAGTGGTGCCAGAACAACAACCTCTCACTCAATGTTAGCAAGACCAAGGAGATGATTATGGACTTCAGGAGGAGGTAACCAGAGGTCCATGACCCAGTCCTCATTGGGGTAGTCATAGGTGGAGAGGAATGGTAACTTTAAATTCCTCGGTGTTACCATTTCAGATGATCTGTCCTGGACCCAGCATGTGAGTGCGATTATGAAGAAAGCACGACAGTGCCTCTACTTTCTTAGAAGGTTGTGAAGATTCAGCACAATGTCTATAACCTCAAAGGTTCAAATGTTCATTTATTATCAAAGTGTGTATCCATACACAACTCTGACATTTGAATTTCTCCAGATAGCCATGAAACAAAGGAAGAACTTAAAAGTTGTTCAGAGAGAAACATCAAACCCATCCCCCCCATACAAAAAAGAACAGCATCCTGATCAACACCCCCCGCCCCGCCAAAACCTCCCTCCCCCTGCACAGAGCTAACCAGGAATACTGACCCCCAAAAAACAACCACAAAGAAACTAACAGAACATCAGCCCCAAACACCCTCCCCTTGCATAACAGAACGGTAAAGGAATGGGTGATTAAAAAGACACACAATATAAAACCATAACTCTGAATAAAGTAGTCCACAGTCCATAAACAGGATAGTCCAATCCATAATTGCAGAACTACGATACCATCCTCTGATATCACTAACATTCAATGAAAGAGAGGGCACCACGTGAGCCAGAGAGGCCTGCCCACCCGTGTCAGAGAACCACACAGTGATGGGCCGCTCACAGACCCCTTATCTGGCAGGCAGTCGGTGCTGGCATACTCACTCACCTTCATCGTCTCAGTCTTCCTCGATGCTTTAATCAGTGATTAATGAATGCTTCAAATGGCAAAATGGAGTTGATCCTCGGCTCACGCCCTGTCTCGAAATCTCTTCACATTGAGGCCGACTGAGTACGTTCTCGCTTCCTGGAATCCTGTCGGAGCCAAGATCTCCAAACTGTAAATCGCCAGCTTTAACAGTCCCAGAAACACACTTAAGGTGTAAAACAGACATAAAAGAAGTAAAAATGCTATTTTCATTTGCTATCTGAAAGATGTTGACTGAGAGAGCACTGTACACGAGCACCAATCCTCTCTTTAACTAACTTCTGTAGATGTGTGGTGGAGAGCATATTGACTGACTGCATCACAGCCTGATATGAAAACACTAATACCCTTGAATGGGAAATCCTACAAAAAGTAGTAAAACTTCCCCACCATTGAGCCATCTACACTGAGCATTGCAGGAAAGCAGCATCTGTCATCAGGGACCTCCACCAAACAGGTCATGCTTTCTTCTAACAACACACACAAAATGCTGGTGGAACACAGCAAAGCCAGGCAGCATCTATACAATCCAACGAACTCATTTCTGCATACCTTGACAACATAGCTCCCACATCCTGTACTTCCCGTTTCTACCTCCTACCCAAGATCCACAAACCTGCCTGTCCAGGTAGACCCTATTGTCTCAGCTTGCTCCTGCCCCACCGAAATCATTTCTGCATACCTTGACACTGTCTTATCCCCCTTGTTCAATCTCTTCCCACCTATGTTCGTGACACTTCTCACGCTTTGAATTTTTTCAATGATTTTAAGTTCCCTGGCCCCCACTGCCTTATTTTCACCATGGACGTCCAGTCCCTATATACCTCCAACCCCCACCCGGACGGTCTCAAAGCTCTTCGCTTCTTTTTGGATTCCAGACCTAACCAATTCCTCTCCACCACCACTCTCCTCCGTCTAGCGGAATTAGTTCTTACTCTCAATCATTTCTCCTTTGGCTCCTCCCACTTCCTCCAAACCAAGGGTGTAGCCATGGGCACCCATATGGGTCCCAGTTATGCCTGCCTTTTTGTTGGCTTTCTGGAGCAGTCCATGTTCCAAGTCTATACGGGTATCCGTCCCCCTCTTTTCCTTCGCTACATCGACGACTGCATTGGCACTGCCTCCTGCACGCATGCTGAGCTCATTGACTCAATTAACTTTGCCTCCAACTTTCACCCTGCCCTCAAATTTACCTGGTCCATTTCCAACACCTCCCTCCCCTTTCTTGATCTTGCTGTCTCCATCTCTGGAGACGGCTTATCTACTGATATCTACTATAAGCCTACAGACTCTCACAGCTACCTGGACTATTCCTCTTCCCACCCTGTCTCTTGTAAAAATGCTATCCCCTTCTCACAATTCTTCCATCTCTGCCGCATCTGCTCTCAGGATGAGACTTTTCATTCCAGGACGAAGGAGACAATTTCCTTTTTTAAACAAAGGGACTTCCCTTCTTCCACCATCAACTCTGCTCTCAAATGCATCTCTCCCATTTCCCACACATCTGCCCTTGCCCCATCCGCCCACCACCCCACTTGGGATAGGGTTCCCCTTGTCCTCACCTAGCACCCCACCAGCTTCCAGGTCCAACGTATAACTCTCCATAACTTCCGCCACCTCCAACGGGATCCCACTTCCAAGCACATCTTTCCCTCCTTCCCTCTTTCTACTTTTCACAGGGATCGTTCCTACGTGACTCCCTTGTCCACTCGTCCCCCCATCCCTTCCCACTGATCTCCCTCCTGGCACTTATCCTTGTAAGCGGAACAAGTGCTACACCTGCCCTTACACTTCCTCCCTCACCACCATTCAGGGCACCAGACAGTCCTTCCAGGTGAGGTGACACTTCACCTGTGAGTCAGCTGGTGTGGTATACTGCGTCCGGTGCTCCCGGTGTGGCCTTTTATATATTGGTGAGACCTGACGCAGACTGGGAGACCATTTCGCTGAACACCTACGCTCGGTTTGCCAGAAAAAGCAGGATCTCCCAGTGGCCACACATTTTAATTCCACATCCCATTCCCATTCTGATATGTCTATCCATGGCCTCCTCTACTGTCAAAATTAATCCAAACTCAGGTTGGAGGGTCAACATCTTATATACCAGCTGGGTAGCCTCCAACCTGATTGCATGAACATTGACTTCTCTAACTTCCGTTAATGCCCCTCCTCCCCTTCTTAAACCATCTCTGACATATTTAGTTGTTTTTTTTTCTCTCTCTCTCTCTCTGCCCATCACTCTGCCTGTTCTCCATCTCTGTCTGGTGCTCACCCCTTCCTTTCTTTCTCCCAAGGCCTCCCATCCCATGATCCTTTCCCTTCTCCAGCTTGGTATCACTTTCGCCAATCACCTTTCCAGCTCTTAGCTTCACCCCACCCCCTCCGGTCTTCTCCTATCATTTCACATTTCCCCCTCCCCCAACTACTTTCAAATCTCTTACTATCTTTCCTTTCGGTTAGTCCTGACGAAGGGTCTTGGCTTATCGGAGGGTGCTTCTCCTTATAGATGCTGCCTGGCCTGCTGCATTCCACCAGCATTTTGTGTGTGTTGTTTGAATTTCCAGCATCTGCAGATTTCCTCGTGTCATGCTTTCTTCTCACTGCTTCCATCAGAAAGAAGGTACAGAAGCCTCAGGACTCACCACACAAGGTTCAGGAAAATTTCTTACCTTTCAGTCATCAGTCTCCTGAAGCAGAAGGGATACTTCTCTCAACTTCACTTGCCTCATCACTGAACTGTTCCCATAACCTGTGGACTCACTTTCAGGGACCTCATCTCATGTTCTCGATATCTATTGCTTATTTATTTATTATTGTTATTTCATTTTTTTCTTTCTTTTTGTATTTGCACAGTTCGATGTATTTTGCACACTAGTCGACTGCCCCGTTGGTGCAGTCTTTTATTGTTTCTGTTCTGGTTTTTAGATTTATTGAGTATGGCCGCAAGAAAATGAATCTCAGGATTGTACATGATGACATATACAGTATGTACTCTGACAATAAATGAACTTTGAACTTTGAATTTCTACTGTAATCTACAGCTGCACTCAAATTGTGATTCTGCCTGGCAGCACGTTGCCGTTCTTGGAGCTTGCCGATTTTATATGTATATCTCTCTCACTCTCTCTCTCTCTCTCTCTCTCTCTCTCTCTCTGTCCCCCTCCACCCTCTCCCCCTCTCTTCCCACTCTCTCCCTCTCCCCCTCTCTCCCCCTTTCCCCCTCCCCCTCTCTCCCCTTTCCCCTCTCCCCCTCTCTCCCCCTCCCCTCTCCCCCTCTCTCCTTTCTCTCTCACACTCTCTTGTGAGTGTGAGTTTGCTGCTGATTCTTGAGTCAGGGGGATTTGAAATAAAAGTGGCACTACGAGCTGTAATGTCGGAATGGCAGTGGTTTGTCTCCCCTCTCACTGTGAGTGATATCGGTCTCTCTCTTGTCAGAGACAGCGAGAGCCTGAGGAATGTTGGACTGTTGGGATGAACAGTAGTTTTTGATGGACACTTCAACATGGTCTCTCTTTGGGGCTCGCTGTTGCTGGCTTGGTGGGTGGTGGAAGTGCTGGCGCTTTATGCCAGGAAAAGTAGGGGGAGGGTTGATGCGGTTTGTGCATGGGAGGGGGACAGGGAGCTTTAGGGTTTGTATCTGTTTCTGTCACTCATTCTTTGGGGGTTTTCTTCCGTTTTGTGGATGCTGAAGAGAGTAAGAATTTCAGGTTGTATACTTGTATACATTCTCTAATATTAAATGGAACCATTGAACTATATATTTGTAAATAGTGTCAAAGAGTCATAGAAAACTACAGCACAAAAACAGGCCCTTTGGCCCATCCAGTCCATGCTGAACTATTTTTCTGCCTAATCTGATTAACCTGCACCTGGACCATAGCCCTCCACACCTCTCCCATCCATGTATTTATCAAAATCTCTCTTAGAAGTTGAAATCAAATCTGCATCTACCACTTCTGCTGGTAGCTCATTTCACACTCTCACCACCCTCCGAGTGAAGAGGTTCCCCCACATGTTCCCCTTAAACATTTCATCTTTCACCCTTAACCCATGACCTCTATTTCTAGTCTCACCCAACCACAGTGTAAAAAGCCTGCTTGCATTTACCCTGCCGATACCCTAAAGGCCTGTTGCTGTGCTGTGATGTTCTATCTCTCTAATATCATGCAATATAATGACCAATCATCTTGCCAGTTAGAAGGAAAACCTTACATATTTTATTCACCATTCCAGTTGTAATCAAATACAAATATGGAGTAAAATAGATATATTTTTTGTAAGTGATCATCTCAAAATCTCAAAAGCACCAGGAGAGATCCAGGGATAGAGCTTTTGCCTTCACAATGTACACTGTGTAATTTTGTTAACTTCATTTTGGATAGGTTGGCAGAAAAACATCCCAAGGATATGCAGGAATGCTGTTACTATTTAATTACCCCAAAATGGGCAGTTCATCAGTTCTGATTCAGCATTGTCTTGCCTGTCAGGGCCCTGATAAGCTGACTGAGTTGAAGTAGAATTCCTGGTGTCAGTGACATAGCATGTCATTCATGTTCTACTGGTAAAGAACAATGGATGGTTAATTCAAAATGTATCGTGAAATTCTGATGATCTGCCATCCGATTGTTCAGAAGTCTGGCTGGTCCAATATCTGTCTCTTCAGTAGTCACAGGTTGTGAGTTGAGGGGTCCAAAATGTCTGGGATTTTGGCCCGATTTATGGGTCATAACATATTCCTGTGATATTAAACTTGATTCTAGAAGCCCTTTGGATTCTCCTATACCTTGTCTGCTTGAGCAACCTCCTGCCTTCTTTTAGCCCACCGGATTTCCTTCTTAAGTGTTCTTGTATTTCTTATAATCAAGTATCTCATTGATCCTACCTGCTATGTACCTCCCTCTTAATCAGGGTCTCAATATCTCTAGAAATCCAAGGTTCCAAACTTCTGATAGGAACATACAAACTCTGTACTCTCAAAATTTCACTTTTGAAGACCTGTCATTTACCAAGCAAACCTTAGCCTGAAAACAATCTGTACCCATCTACACTTGCCAATTCCTTTCTGATACCATCAAGGTTGGCCTTTCTCCAATTTAAAGTCTCAGCTCGAGGACCAGACCTATCCTTCTCCATAATTATACTGATACTATTGGCATTATGATCACCAAATACAAAGTGGTCCCCTACACAAACCTCTGTCATCTACTTTATCACATTTCCTAATAGGAGATCTAGTATCATATTCTCTCTAGTTGGAACTTCTATGTATGGATTAAGGAAACTTTCCTGAAAACTTTTACAAGCTCTATTCCATCCAGCCCTTTTACAGTATGGGAGTCTCAATCAACATGTGGAAAGTTAAAATCACTTACTATCACAACCTTATGTTTCTTGCAACAGTTTGTGATCTCTCTACATATTTACTCCTCTAAGTCCCATGGATTGTTGAGTGGTCTATCACACAATCCCATTAACTTCATCCACCGCTGAATAGCCTCAGTAGGTGAGTTCTCCAGTCTGTCCTGTCTGAGTATTGCCTTGTCTAGTAATGCACCTGTCCCCCCTTTCATCCATCCCGCTCTATCATGTCTTAAACAATGGAACCCTGGAACAGTGAGCTACCAGTAAAAAAGCAGTGATTTTTGACACTACTGAATGTGGGAAGGCAATGAAGACAGTCCATTATCTGCACTAAGTGTCTATGTTGGTTCAGTTTGTTTGCAAAAAGTCAAAAGAACAAGGCAGCGTGCACTGTATGAATTCCTCTATCGATAACTATTAATAAATAATAGTTTTATCATAATATTGGTAGCTTTCTAATTTATGCTGTACTTCATTTAAATGCATAATTTGTTACTTAGTTAAATGTAGTTTGTCTTTTTAAACTATTTCTATGAAACTTTGGCTAATTGGGGCAGCTGCTTAATTTGGCCAAAATGTATTGGTCCCAATGTGTCCAAATTAACCATAGTCCACTGTATTCAACTTGTTCATTTATTTACTGTCAGCCAATAGTTGTAACCAAAAGGGAAGTTCATTATCTCACCCCAAACTCAGCCCTCAGGTCTCCTCTGTCCCATCAATGTGTCCGAAGGAAAGTTTTTCCGAGTTTGGGATTGGTCTGTTTTTCCTATGGGAGATGACAGAGAACCACCTTGATTTATCCCTGGGGCAGTGCAGAACATATACCACTGATTGATATTTTTTTTGCAATTTAAAAGTTGCCAGTTTTTAAATAATTATTTATTAATCTGTTTGGTTATTTATTCAGCAATCCAACCCTTTTAGCCCAACAAGCCTACGCCTCCCTATTTCACTCATGTGACCAATTAACCTACTGATCCATACGCTTTTGGAACAAGGGAGAAAACTTGTGCATCACGGGTCACGGGGAGAATGTACAAACTCTGTACAGACAGCGGCAGAACTGAACCTCAATTGTTGGCACCTCAATAGCGTCACACCACAATGTCTCTTTAAATTATAGTTTACATTGTAGTGGAGATGGGCATGTCCAAGTTGAAAGTCACAATTGTAAATATTTCTGTATAATGACTATCATTTTGATCAAAATTTATTATGCAACCAATGGTGAAGTCTATTTGTTTTACCCAGTGCAAGTTTGAGTGGGCAGCATTAATAAATGAATTGGCCTCACTTTTCACAGATATTCTGGTCTTCCACACACATTAGTCTATTTTTGGTACCTGAGTCCATATCCGTTTTTTGTGAACAGTTTATTGAATCACAGGGGAATTCTGTGGATCCTAATCGTTTTCCTTGTGTGGCATTCTTCTTCGAATACTTCTGGAGTGATCCTGTGCCTATCAATCTGAGGCAGTTCCCTGTAGAACACTACAGACCCTTCAGCCCATGATACTGTGCTGACCTTTTAATCTACTCTAAGATCAATCGAACACTTCCTTCCTACATAGCCCTCCATTTTTCTAACATCCATGTGCTTATCTAAGAGTTTCTTAAATGCTCCTAATGTATCTGCCTCCTCAATGAACACAGAGATGAGTACGAGTGTGGTTGGAATCAGTCAAAGTCATGGAACTTATGAATATGTGTGGCTCAGCAAATCACTGAGGGAAACACTTGGGACATTGAAAACAAGATAAAGGGAGGGCCCAGGGAGATAGTAGATTCATGGGAGGACAACAGTGAGATGAATAACCCTAAAAATTTCACCCCTATTTTTTTGTATCTGGACTGCTTCACCAAACCAATAACTGACTTCAGTGTGACATCCAGAGTCTCATATACTTTTATAAACATTTATACATTAATACTATTGATTAATATGACCCCACAATAATAGAGGGCAGCGTGATTACAGAGCTCATAAAGTGCACATATTATCAGTAGGCTTCCTGATTGTCCAACCACTAGTTTCTAAGGAGAAGGACAGAAGTCTTCTGCAACTTACTAACAGCTGGAAATCCAGCCAGGATACAAGATGAAAAATACACAGAAGATCACACATGGGGGTCATCGTTATTTTAACCATCCTGCCAGAAGAACTGGTGTTTCAATTTGTCATCACAGGTGATGCCAGCACTAGCTTACCTTGTTAAATTGAACAGACCCGTTTCCAGCAAGTTGCTCAGATTTACAATATTTAAAACATGCAATTAATCCCGGGACACAGATGATTGTTACGACCTCTCTACAGATTTATAAATTCTTGTACAGCCGTGATTACACAATGCATTACATTGTACCCACTGGGCCAGTATGTGCTTATGGCTAATTCAGTCTCAGAGTCTGCTTTTAATTCTCCTAAATTTTAAGAAAAAGCAAGTTATCTATAGAAAATTCTGTATTCCTCTTTATCCTGATATTGATGTTCTTAAGGTAAAGGATGACTCAAACAAATGTTATCGCTGAACACAACAAAAAAAGGAAAGTGCTGAAAACATTTGTCCAAAAATTTACTGTTCCTGTACGCTGATATTGTGTCACCAAGATAAAGGACTTATTATCTTAAACAGGCAGCATCATTTCATTTTGGGTTAATATCTCTTCTACATGATGTCTCCTGTAATTCTATATCCTGTCTTCACTTTCTGCCTTCCTGCCAGTGTTGGCTAGACACCAGCGCACTGTGTGATGTTCCTGTGAAATGTCGTTCCTTCTGCAGGTCATTCCTGAAATGGAAGAATATAATTTATGATATGAATTACTCTCAGAGCCATGTGAAATAGGATGAGATCAATTAACCCATGGAGTACTGAGCTTACTATCAGTTGTTAGCAGTCAAATATGTTCTGTTTTATACACAGACTTGAAGGTGAAGGCAGATTAGCTGAAAGCTCGTGTAAAACTCCTTGAAAGATATTGCATCTCACGTAAGCATAAAATGCTTGGATGTTTAATTTGGGGCAGCAAAGAATTCAGATTTTTAATACAACAGTTTCAACTTTATCGTTCAATATTATCTTCTATCAAAATGGATCCTGGGGAGCTGGAGCCCATATTATGTCATTAGGATACTTCACAGTTCACTTACCTGTCTTCAAGTTTTGTCAAAGAGTCAGAGTTAACCATTCCAAGATTTGAACCAGAATGTTTGCAGAGAGCCTCTCAGGATGCACCTGTGTTGTTGGCAGTTTGAGAGAATTTCTCATGACCTTCCTTTCATTTCACCCTCCTTTTAGTGGGAGACTAGAAACTTTCTCCTGTAAGAGATGTTTTCAAACTTTGGTTGGACCGTGGAAGTTTCGAGTGCCAAGCTTGACACTGATGCTAACTTGGGCTTGCTAACTGTTTGTTACTCTGCTATCATCTTATCTTGAATTGACTCAGCTGAGATAAGCTAGACACTCTGTGAAATTCCCAAACTGTGAATGACGCTAGCTTAGTTTGTTGGCTTTATGTGAAGTTGCAGCATGAAACGCACCATCACATTGCAAGTCACAAGATCAGCAATGTAAACTGGGGAGAGGGAAAAGCTAAGTAAGAAGGCAAACAGTTGAAGAAAGATTTGGATCATTACATAGTATCACTTTGCCCCAATACGTTCAAAATGTTCATGTACAATAGAAAAATGGAAGGCTGTGAAGGAGGGAAGGGTTAAATTGATATTAGAGAAGGTTAAAAGTCAGCACAACATCATGGGCCAAAGGGCCTGTGCTGTGCTGTACTGTTGCATGTTCTACAGCATGTTCTATGTAATAACATGTTAAAGGACTATGTGTCTAACATGTCCAAGGGAAATAAGCAGGTAATCATTTGCAAAGCAGCACACGCACAAAACACTGGAGGAACTCAGCAGGTCAAGCAGCATCTATTGAAATGAATAAACAGTTGACATTTTGGACTGAGACCCTCCTTCAAGACAGAGAAGGAAGGGGGAAGACACCAGAATAGAAAAGTGGGGGTGGGGGAAGGAGGCTAGTTGGAAGGTGATGGGTGAAGTCATAAAGAATACCTTCTGTCGGCTTTGGTACTGCTGTGGAAATTTGATGTTCCACCTGAGTCATAAGGATGGGCAGGCAGGGATTCTGATCTACATAGACAAAGTGCAGTAATGGCTCAACAATACATTATATGCTAAAGGAGTGGGACTTAAATCCATAAACCCCACATACAGCAAAAAGAACTCTATTGACTCAAAGAAGCTAACAAAATCAACTTCTATTTTGAGTTTGCAATATCTATGGACTTGTTCCAATCCATTACAAACATTGGAATGTTATTTTATTAGAATGCCAGAGCTTCTGTGAAGCAATCAAGAAGCATGGTATTTTGTCAACATATCTCTATTCCAAGAAATATAACATTCTCATGTTAAACTTAGGTCAAAGAAAGTGGACGTTTTATTTTGCTATTTTCTTTTTGTCCTTGTAAGGATGTAGTCTCATGGGCTTTGGCAGTCATTCAGCTCGTCAACCAGCGGCCATTCTGCAAAAAACAAGACATGGGCCGCATTGACTGGCCAACGCGGATGGTACCACAGCCAAGCTGAATCCTGTCCTCATCTGACATACTCAAAACAACCCTTCCAAGAATGTGAATCCTAGATGGTTTTGTTTCCATCCGGCTTTGCCATCACATACAGGAGTCAAATGCCACGATCCCATCTGTGTCGCGAACTGAAGTGGCATCACTTTGCGCAGAGCAAAGAATAGAATTTGAGGAAAGATATTGTCAACACCCTTGGGCGTGTATAGTATCCTCCTGATATATGCAAATAAATGCAGGACTCCTACCCCACTGTCAATCACCAAACAACTTCTGCCTGATGAATGATCAGATAATTTGTTCCTAACACAAAATTCTTTCTTAACTGGCCCAATTGCCATTTAATGCATACCAACATACTTACTTACATTTTTTTTTATTTTGCAATTGTAATTCTCAGGATTTACTTTGAAAAGTTAAAGAATTATATAATCATAAAATGCTGGATAAATTCAGCAGGTCAGGCAGCATCAACTTTTCTCTCCATAGATGTTGCCTGACCCACTAAGGGCTTTCTGGTTTCTGGTTTATACTTCAGAAGTCTAGCAGCTGCATGCTTCTTTGTTTTTAATTATAAGATTAAACATTTTAAGCAGCAGGAGAACCTCTTTGCTGAGAGTGATTTATTTACTTATTGAGTCACAGTGAAGAGTAGGCCCTTTCAGCCCTTTGAGCCATGCCACCCAGCAATCCCACCACTGGATAACTTACAATGACCAATTAACTGAATAGCCGGTATGTCTTTGGACTGTGGGAGGAAACTGGATCACCCGGAGAAAGTTCATGTAGTCACAAGGAGAATGTACAAACTCCTTACAGGCAGCGGTGGGAATTGAACCTGGGTCACCTGTATTGTAAAGCGTTGTGCTAACCACTATGCTACCATGCTGCCACCTCAACGTACTCGTCAATATCCCTTCCAAATGCCTTCAGGTAAGAACATTCTGAAGCAAAATTAACTTGTTGAATATAAACATCATTGGCTGGGATTTTTTTTTTTTGCCCTGGTTGTCCATGGGGATGTGATTAGCTGAACTGCTGCAGTCTGTGTAGTGAAACATCTTCCCACCATAACCAGTTAATCCTCACACTAGGAGACCAGGCTGTAGCAGTTCAACCCAGAAAAGTGTGAAGTGATTCACTTTGGAAGGTCAAATTTGAAGGCAGACTTTGTGGTTAATGACAGGATTCTCAACAGTGTGGAGGGACAGAGGGAACTTGGGGTCCACGTCCATAGGTTCCTCAAAGTCGCCACACAACTAGATAGGGTTGTTAAGAAGGCGTATGATATGTTGGTCTTCTTTAGTTGGGGCACTGACTTCATGAACCATGGGGTGATGTTGCAACTCTATAAAACCCTGGTTAGACTACGCTTGGAGTATTGTGTTCTGTTCTGGTCACATCATTATAGGAAGGATGCAGAAGTTTTAGAGAGGGTGCAGAGGAGATATACCAGAACACTGCCTGGATTGGAGAACCTTTCTTATGAGGATACGTTGGGTGAGCTAGGGCTTTTCTCATTGGAGTGAAGGAGGATGAGAAGTGACTTGATAGGGGTATATAAGATGAGAAGAGGCATGCATCAAGTGGTTGGCCAGAGACTTTTTCCCAGGGTGGAAGTAGATAATATGAGTGAGACATAACTTCAAGGTTAATGGAGGAAAGAACAGGGTATGTCAGAGGTATGGGTGTGTGGAACACCCTCCCGGGGGTGATAGTGGAGGCAGATACGTTAGGGACTTTTAAGAAACTCTTATATAGGCACGCGGATGATTAAAAAAAATGGATGGCTATTTGTGATGGAAGGTTTAGATTGATCTTAAGAGCAGATTAAATGCTCAGCACAACACTGTGGACTGAAGGGCCTGTACTGTGCTGTAATGTTCTATGTCTATGCCAAGTAACAGCAATCACTGCACATGGTGTCCAACACTGTTACTGACAGGAAGCTATTTAAACAAAATTTATTACTTGTATTGAAGAGGTAGTTATTAAAAATGAAGGCCTTAAAACATTGAAGTGATGCAATGCATTTGAAAAATCTCATGATAGTACACTGTAGAGTGATGTAGATTTCATGGCAGTACATCCCATATCACTTGTAGTCAATGGACTACACTTTCTTTAACTTTGTTGTCAGGACAATAAGCATTGGCTGGACAAGGTCCAGGGAAGAAAATCTTTGTAACAGGATTTTTGTTCAATTTAATGAAAGGAAAATTCTAGGGGCTTCTTAAATGGTCACGTTATCCTCTTGGGCTAATTTTCTGTGAGCCGTCTTGCCGATATTTACCATCCAGGCAAAAATCTGTATCATTCCTCTTTACTCGGAGGATGTTCTCCTTGGCAATTGTGTATGGAAAATTACATGAAACGATCTTGAATCTTGAATCTTGGTGCAAGTGTGGAATGAGCTGCCAGTGGAAGTGGTGGATGCAGATTTGATTTCAACATCTACGAGAAATTTAGATAAGTACATGGGTGGGAGGGGAATGGAGGGCTATGGTCCAGGTGTGGGTCAGTGGGACGAACTCTTCAACATGGACTAGACGATCCAAAGGGTCTGTGTCTGAGCTGTTCTGTTCTGTGCTCTATGACTTTATCTGTTCCTAGCAAAGAGGGGACTGAATGACTTTCCTATCCTCCATCTTCCTACAAGTATCTTTCTTCATTGTCTTCTGCACCTGGTGAATTGTATTAATTGATCTGTTTGCTGCTGGGGAGAAGGCAGAGGGGTTTCTTGAAATAATCAGCGACACTAGTGGGAACATTGGAGAATGGTGACTAACTTTACTCTCACTTAAATGGAAGAGGGGAACTGGAGTTTAGATGGTGTTTTACTATCAGAGATCACATCTATTTGAAGCATGATGGAGAAGAGGATTAACGGTGTGGTAAATGAGTAAGCCACACATCAACACACACACTGCACCATTGTGACATTGTTATTGGAGAGATCTCATAGCAGACTTCCTTATATCCTAATTTTGCCAAGATATGAGCCAGAACAGGATGTTAGGGCCAGTTTTGGTCTGGTTGGTCTGCCTGTATTTATTCTGATGTTTAACAGTAGTTTCTAGTTAGAGAGTGTTCTGTACACATATTTAACATAAAAATATAGATTGTATTTATTCATTATTAGATGAAAATGGATTTCAGAGCCAGCGTTTTGGGATTATTTGATCGATGCAATCCCTTTCAATCATCTGTCTGATTGTCTAGTGACTTCAAGGAAAAGACCAGAATCTATCCTGGGTCCGACATGCTGATGCAATTACAATTATAGCAGCTATATTTCATTATGAGTTTGAGAAGAATCGGTATGTCAACAAAGCCACTCACAAATTTCTATAGATGTATCAGAGAGAGCATTTTAACTGGTTGGATCAGTGTCTGGTATGGAGGGGCCACTGCACAAGATCAGAAAGAAGCTGCTTGAAGTTGTAAACACAGCCTGCTCCATCATGGGCACTAGCCTCCCCAGCATCAAGGACACCTTCAAAAGGTGATGCCTCAAGAAAGCGGTATCCATCGCTCAGGACAAGCCCTCTTCTCATTGCTACCATAATGGAGGAGGTACAGGAGCCCAAAAACACACGCTCAACATTTCAGGAACAGCTTCTTCCCCTCCGCCAGCAGATTTCTGAATGGACAATGAACTTAAGTATTTTGTATCTTTCTATTTTTGCACTATTCATTTATTTTTTATATATACTTATTGTAATTTATAGCTTTTATTACTATGTATTGCACTGTACTGCTACTGCTGAACAAGAAATCTCATCATCAATAACTCTCGAAGAAGGGAGGTGAACGATAGGCTTTTATTAGCATCAAAAGTGACCACAACATCCTGGAGACTGAGAGAGGAGCAGTGTCTCCAATCGCCCTTATACAGGAGTCTGTGGGAGGAGCCACAGGAGCAGTCAGCAGAGGGGCGTGTCCAGACAGGTATACATAGTTTACCACAGTATGTTGGTGATATTAAACCTGATTCTGATTCTAATTCTGAAAGTGGAATGATAGATCTTAATTTAGTAGTTCTTTAGCTTTAATTCAGACATTTATTGGCCCATGCTCTTCAGAATAGTTAGGTAACTTTCTTCAAGAGCTAAGGAGGGAATGAGGTATTGATTGACCTACTTCTGTATTGCAGAATTCTATGTAATTATGCATGTGTCCAATGTGATGATCATCGTGATACCAGCATTTATTATCTGTCCCTAATTCAGAATCTGAATCAAAATCAGGTTTATTATTAAATGAGACCCTCCGTTGATCAGAGTCAGCCATAGATGTGCCAGCTGTCTATCTGATACGTAAGCCAGGGCAGTATGACATGGAGAGCAAGCTGCCACCTGCCTCTCCACGCAGCTGATAAATCCAAAGGAACCTGCAACATCACAGGAGTGGCCAGTCAGTGTTGGACTCAACATGGGGCTGCCTTAGGGACTCCAGCTCTGGAGTTTTCCCTTGGGGTTTACTCTCAAAACCTTACCCGTGAGGGGGAATGGCCGCAGGCAGTGGAGCTTCGAGACCAGAGTTTTGCTTCTCCTAGATGAGCTGTCAACCAGGGCTGACAAAAACCATCTGCTCAAAGCAACATGCTTTAAGGCACCAGTAACCTGTGTTTGCCCCTTCTCCTATCAGTAGAAAGAGTTCCTCCGAGCGTACTAGCTAAGCCACATTTGAAAGCCAGGATTTGGTTGTCAGAGGCTATTTGAGATGCACGCCATTGGAAGTATTTAATAGGTAGTGGGAGCTTATAACTCCTACCATCCCCAGCTACATGTGTATAAATAATTAAATAAGCGGTGCAAAATGGAAAGACAAAGTAATGAGGTTAGTCTTCGTGGGTTCATTGTCCATTTGACCCTGAGCTGAGGAAGCTAGATTGGTGAGTCAGTGGAATTCAGTGCCATGGACAGTTGTGGAGGCTAGGTCACAGGGTATGTTTAATGCAGAGGTTGTAGGTTCTTGATTAGTAACACATCAAAAGTTCCATGGTTCCACTTAATATATATGATACAGAACCTGAAATTCTTACTCTCTACAGAATCTGACAGAAAAAAACCTCAAAGAATGAATAACAGAGAAAACATAAGAAAGCCAAATTCCCCTACCCCACTCGACACACATGCAGCAGAAAGCAGTATCAATAACTCCCCTTCCCCTCCCCCCGCATACTCTAACAAAAAGTATCAGCATTCTCACCACCCACCATGCTGGTAACAGCAAGGCCCCCACCCTAAAGAGAGATCATGATCTACAGTCCATCAAAAACTAACTGTTGAATCCAACATCTCAACATCCCCCACAGGCTCTCTCTGTCTCACTGGCAAGGGAGAGACGGATACCAGGAGAAAAAAGGAGAAAGGGGTTGAGAGGGATAATAAATCAGCCATGATGGAATGACGAAGCAAATTCAATGTTATTGGACATTTTTACACTTGATGGCCTAATTCTATTCTTATGTCTTGTGGCCTTTTGGCTAGGAGTCACATAAAGGCCAGATCAGGCAAGGCCAGCAAATTTCCTTTTTTAAAGGATATGAGTGAATCAGATGTGATGTTACAATGATAGCTATTGTTACTGTTAAAGACTGCCATCAGGGAGGAGGAAAAGGAGCCTGAGGACCCAGACTCATTGATTCAGGAACAGCTTCTTCCCCTCTGCCATCACATTTCTGAATGGACATTGAACCCATGAACACATGATTCCTTTCTCATTGCACAGTTTACTTTTATTTGTTACATATCGAGATATCACATTCTACAGGGGTTGTATTGAGAGTATCCTGAGCAGCCGCATCACTGCCTGGTTTGGAAATTGCACCATCTCGGATCGCAAGACCCTGCAGCGGATAAGTGAGGTCAGCTGAGAAGATCATTGGAGTCTCTCTTCCTGCCATTACAAAAATTTACACTACACGCTGCATCCGCAAAGCAAACAGCATTATGAACGACCCCATGCACTCCTCGTACAATCTCCTCTCCTTCCTGCCATCTGGGAAAAGGCACCGAAGCATTCGGGCTCTCACAACCAGACTATGTAACAGTTTCTTCCCCCAAGCTATCAGACTCCTCAATACCCAGAGCCTGGACTGACATCTTACTGCCCTATTGTCTTGATTATTATTTATTGTAATGCCGGCACTGTTTTTGTGCACTTTATGTAGTCCTGTGTGGGTCTGTAGTCTGGTGTAGTTTTTTTTTGTGTTGTTTTTTACGTAGTTCAGTCTAGTTTTTGTACTGTGTCATGTAACACCATGGTCTTGAAAAAAATGTCTCATTTTTACTATGCACTGTACCAGCAGTTATGGTTGAAATGACAATAAAAGCGACTTGACTTGACTTGATACAGTATGGAATATGCCCTTCTGGCCTTTCAAGCCATGCAGTCCAGCATTCCCCCAATTTAATCCTACTCTAATCATGGGACAATTTACAATGGCCAATCAACTTATCACCTGGTACGTCTTTGGACTGTGGGAGGAAACTGAAGCACCCGAAGGAAACCCAGGTGGTCATGGGGAGAACGTACAAACTCCTTACAAGCAGTGCTGGGAATTGAACCTGTGTCCCTCTGTGGTACTGTAAAATATTCTGCTAACCACTAAGCTACCGTGCCATATCTACGCTACTTATATTGTAGTTTATGGTAATTTTATGTCTTTGTGCTACACTACTTCAGCAAAACAACAAATTTCACATCATATAAGGCAGTGATAATAAACCTGATTCTGATTCTGATCCTTCATTCCAAATTCCAAATTTATTTGCTGATTTGAAGTTATATATTCCTAGTGCTTAGAGAGGATGCTGGTCAAGAACTGGCACTGGGAGTCCCACTGCTACAACCAGCTATAACCCCACTGTATTAATTCAGGATGAACTGATGCAGCTAAAGTTAATGCAGTTATAAGATAGGGTCAATGTGTAACCGTCTGAAATTTCTAGCATGATTTGCTGGGTGTTGGCACTGCATTGAGTCAGACTATGGTGTTAAAGGCCAAGAAGGATGCAAATTGCGCTTAGGCAATAGGTTTGAGATTTTGCATTCTTTATTAATTAAGGAGGTCTAGAGGATTGTGAACTGGTAATGTTATCCTGTCAAGACTCATTTTCTGTGCTGCGTGATCTATCCAACCCGCCTACATTCTGGCCTCTTACATCTCTCCAGATTACCACTGACTTGCCCAAAGGCAGCTGCACTGGTAGGTCAGCTGGGACTTCCCTTCCTCAGCCTTTATCATCTTTTTAATGTGGCTTCAGAGATTTGCAATTTTGGATTGCTTGTCCCTGTATCCAACAAAGTTTTTGTGGCCGACAGTCAAAGTAAGAGAAGAACTTCACCCAATCAGCTGGAAGTTTTCCCTAAACCATCAGTATTCTGAAAAGGAACCAGAAATTACACTGACACTGCTGTCTGCAGAAAGGCAGATGGGATGAAGGAGAGGTGGAAGTGATAGATAGCAAAAAGATGGCAATTAATTCTTCAACACTAAGTTTTGAATGAATAAAACCTCCCACTTGCAAAGTTAAATATTCAGACCCAGAATTGCTTCTTGGCATTTAGTGATCTCTGCAAACTGTTTAAAATTAATTGGCGGAGACAGGGTAGCATGGCTGTTAGTGTAACACTATTACAGTGCCAACAACCCGAGTTCAATTCCCGCTGCTGTCTGTAACGAGTTTGTGTATTCTCCCCTGAACAGTGTGGGCTTCCTCCAAGGTGCTCGAGCTTCCACCCACATTCTAAAAGATGTTTGGGTCAATACATTAATTGGTCAACACACACAAAGAGCTGGTGGAATGCAGCAGGCCAGGCAGCATCTATAGGATGAAGAAGTACAGTCGACGTTTTGGGCCAAGACCCTTCATCAGGACTAACTGAAAGAAAAAAATAATTGGTCACGTGTAATTGGGTGGAGCAGGTTCATTGAGTCAGAAAGGCCTGTTACTGAGCTATATCTCTAACTAAGATGAAATTAGTCTGTCCAGCTCTCACCTTGTTGGCATTTTAATGGGCAAAAATGAATAGGTCCCCCAAGTCCACACTGAGCTGAACTTAGAGAGGACATCTTGGAGGGCTTATCTAATGAGTAACATGATTAGAACTCAGGAATATGAAAGGTACAGTCACTATGATGCTGTATTTCTATGGGCCTCTTAGTAGATAACTGGAGTTGGAGGAATGCAGACTATGGAAAAGTGTAAAAACAATTGTGTTGTCATAGTGGGTGATTTTAACTTCTCTAGTATTGACTGGGACTCCTTTAGTGTCAGGGGATTAGATGGGGCAGGATTTCTGAGGTACATTCAAGGTTATTTTTAACAATATGTACATAGTCCAATTAGGGATGGGGCCATATGAGAGCTCGCCAGCAGATTGAAGTTTCAGTGGGGAAGCATTTTAGGAATAGAGATCATAATTCTGTAAACTTATGATAGTTATGGATCAGGATAAGACTAGTAAAGATATTAATAAGATTGAAAGAGTACAGAGAACATGTAAAACTATGATGCCAGGCCTTGAGGACCTGAGTTATAGGAAAAGGTTGAAAAGGCTGGTTGAGGCTAGAGCTGGTGATCATAAGTTAAAGGTGAAAAGTGAAGTAATTAGGTGGAACCTGAGGGGGAATTTCTTCACTCAGAGGGTGGTTGAGTGTGAAACAATCTGCTAGTGGAAGTGGTGGATTGGGGCTTGATTGCAAAATTTATGAGAAGTTTGGATAAATACATGGATGGGAGGGGTATGGTGGGCCTTGGTCCAGGTGCTCGTCGATAGGAATAGGCAGAATAATCATTTGGCAGAGATTAGATGGCCTGAAAGTGCTGCAGTGCTTTATGACTCTATAGTCCTTGAATGAAAGTGCTAAATTAGTGCTATTAGGCAGGAGCTGGGGAGGTAGACGGACAGAGCAGTTTGTGGGTGAATCTACATCTGAAGTATAGGAATATTTTAAACTCCTCCCAGTTAGAGTTCAGGACCAGCATATTCCGAAAGTTTTCAACAGGTGCATTTAATCTCAGAGAAATATATAAAATATACATCCTGAAATTCTCTTTCTTCGCAGACACCCACAAAAACAGAGGAGTACCTCAAAAAATGAATGACTGTAAAAATGTTAGAACCCTGAAGCACCCCACCAACTCCCCCTCCCACGCACAAGCAGAAGCAAGGGAACGATGCCCCCCCCACCATCAAACAAGCATCAGCACCCTCCATCGAGCACTCAAGTGTGCAGCAAAGCATCAATAAAGACACAGGCTTACAGTAGCCCAAAAACTAATCATTCACCCAATAATTTAGCATACCACAGCTCCCTCTCTCCATAATATGGGACAAAGAGGTGTCCCCCATTTCACAGCGAGTAGAGAGACATAACAAACACCTCACTGGTTTACGATGTTACAAGTCTGTTCTGTATGAAAGATAAGGGGCCTTTGGTGAGAAGGTACTGCAAAATTTAACTGAAAAGAGAATGAAGCAGGAGAGAACTTAATTAGGATTCTGGAGGGCTTGTCAAAAGATACAGCAGGAAATTGGGGTGGAGAACTGGCAATTCTGGACAAGCAAGAGAAGTTACATTTTGGAAGTCTAAGAGGAACTTAGACACTAAGTGACAGGATGCTGAGGAGCATCCTGAGGGATGCACAGAGGGATTTTGGGATACAAATCTATGTCTCTCTGCAAGTAGCAACACAAGTAGACGCAAATATGTTTGACTTCGTACAAAATTCAGGAAGTCATGTGGCAGCTGCAAAAAGCTTCATTTAGACCACATTGGAAGTGTTGCGTGCATTTCTGGCCACCACAGCTTAGGAAGGATGTTGAGGCTTTGGAGAGGCTGTAGAAGAGGACGTTGCCGGGGTTGGAGAGTAAGGGGAGGTCAGATAAACTTTAAGATCTGTTCCTGTACTGTTTTATGTTCTGATCACTTCACTCAATCTTGTGTGTAGAATTTTCATTTTAATGCCTCATTGAACCCTGTTTTGGGAAAAGTCGGACAAACGTAGGTTGTTCTGACTGAAACTTCAGGGGCTGAGGGGAGACCTGAAAGATGTATATAAAATCATGAGAGGGTAGACAGCCAAGATCATTTTCCCAGGGTGCAAATGTTAAATACTGGAGGGCATCAGTTAAAGCTGACAGGGTTTAAAGTTTAAAGGAGATATGCAAAGCCAGCTTTTTTTTTAAACGCAGAGAATGGTAGGTGCCTGGAACGTACTGCCAGAGGAGGGGTAGAGAAGATATGATAGCAATGTTTTATATTCCATCTTCATTGTAAGTCAGTTGCTGAGGACTAAGAAGGAGCAAGATATTTCTGATATCAACAAATTGGATTCTGTATTTATTGGGGTGTAGACTCCAATGTTTGCTGAGTCTGCACTATTCTATGAGTGCACACTGTTATCTTCATAAAATCTACACCTTGATCTGTTTCTGTAGTTTAGTATCATACTTAATAATCCTAATAAATGCCTTGAGTAAAAACTTTGCTATGGAGCATTACACAAAGGCAAATTACTGTTACTGTCCTTGTGAGCGTGACCCATCTTACTCAAGCTCTGGAGCTACCTACCAGCTTGAAGTGAGATTCACATGTCAAGTGCTCTCTTTACAGCTGTCTCATTGGCAAGCAGATGAAACAACAGTGATCCTGACAGCAAACCAGTGCTGCACCTGGCCTGGGAATTCCTGAATTCCATTCCAGCATATCCATACCATTCGTAATACAGAGAAAACCTAAGCTTTAAATTAGCACTGAAGCCATCCCGTCCTCCAAATGATTGATAACACGGGCTCTGTAAAACGTAGCTCTGTGAAACAGAGAGAATCCACCCTCAAACAAAACCCAGAAGTAACACAACTTTTGAACCTAATTCAGCAAGATGCACAAGTTAACCGCTGCTTCACCTGGAAGGAGGATTTGAATCCCTGGGTGGGAGGAAGGCAATAAAAGAGCAGTAACTGTGTCTCCTGTGATTGAACGGGTAGAACAGTAGGTATTGATGGAAGAAATCTGGAAACTTTGGGAAGAATCATCTCAGATTGCGAGGAGAAGGGCATTTAGTCATCATCATGTTAGAGGTGTCAAGCATCATTGGAGGGTGTGTCATTGGGCTCAGAAGCTGGTAGGATGGCAGGTGTAATAGAAGTAGTTGAGATCACAGTCAATTAATGTGAAATCCCATGCAGCAGACCCTACTCCCCAATCTTATTGGACTCGTGTCTCTCTGGGCCACCTTGTTCAACCAAACCTACAGTATGCGGTAGCTCCCGGACAACAGTAACGCACCCCCCATGTTAAAAGCAGCCGTGACCTGGCAACCTGCACTCTGCAATATGAAGCTTGGTAACTGGCATTTCAGGACCCCCCCCCCCCATGAATGACCCCAGCAGCAATAGCCCTGAATGTCACATTGTGATTCTCATTGGCCGCACACACAGGAGTGGATCCAGAGGGACTGCCCCAGATGAAAGTGGAAGGGAAACCGCAGCTGAACAAAAAGAGAAGACACAACAGAAGCACTGGCAAATAAAGTGTCCTCATCAGAACAGATGTAACAGAGACAGGAGAAACTGGGAGGATTGAATGGTAACCTTGTATTAATGGTAAACAGACAAATTGGAATTTTGTTTTGGAGTGGGGAAATATCAAGTCAAATTGAAACTAATAAATCAAGTTCTTAACAAAAAATATTTTTAAATTTTTGCTTAAAAAGGGAAAAGATAGTAACATTCCTGGCGTTAAAGCTGCATTATTGTTATTCTTTAACATTACGTCGTTGCTTATAACACGTTTTCTTCCCCCCCCCCCTCCCGTCTGTCTCTGCACATGAAACAGCTGCAGTCAATGTATCCTCAGGAGCTGCTCACAAACCAGCTATTAAAAAGTTTTCTGGAACAGATGTCCACCCGAGTGCTGGGGAATGTGCCAAAAGTTTCGTGTGACTGAATGTTTCTTCCCCAAATCGCGTGCCTTTCCTCTGCCCTCTGCCCCGAGTGGCGCCAGCGCTGCTTCCCACACCAGCAGCTGAACATCTGGAGTCTGGGGCTGCACAAAACACCAAACACTCCCGAAAACCATCCCCTCCATTCATTCATTCCACAAACAACACGGTGGCAAGATCAGCGTGTGATTTATTAGACAATATTGCAGCTGGAACATTCAAGAATGCCGAGGGAAGTTCAGATGAAGTTTAAAAAACTCCTATTGTCATAAAGTGGCAACGAAAGCTTGAATCACTTTAAGTTAATCGCTTCACAAGTTATTTTTGAAAAAAAAAGTTGTATCTAACGCAGACTGCGTACTTACTTGACGATATTATCAATGTTTAGCTTTATGTTTGGAATCAAAGGAAGTGAATCATTAAGTGTCAACAGAATAAAAGTTGATTAACACCCAGATTTTCGTGAGTAAATATTTATTGAACCGATCGTATCGGTAAACTTCCCTCAACTTTCACACCCCCGTCTCTTCAACCCCTCCGCCGCCGCGCACACACACAGGCACTCACTGTACACACACTCAAACACACATACATACACATACAGTAACACACACACACACACACACACACACCCAAACACACACACACACATACAGTAACACACACACACACATACAGTAACACACACACACATACAGTAACACACACACATACACATACAGTAACACACACACACATACAGTAACACACACACATACACATACAGTAACACACACACATACACATACAGTAACACACACATACACACACACAAACACACACACATACACATACAGTTACATACACATACTGTAACACACACACACTCAAACACACACATACACATACAGTAACACACACATACACATACAGTAACACACACACACACTCAAACACACACACATACACATACAGTAACACACACACACACTCAAACACACACACATACACATACAGTAACACACACACACACTCAAACACACACACATACAGTAACACACACACATACACATACAGTAACACACACACATACACATACAGTAACACACACATACACACACACAAACACACACACATACACATACAGTTACATACACATACTGTAACACACACACACTCAAACACACACATACACATACAGTAACACACACATACACATACAGTAACACACACACACACTCAAACACACACACATACACATACAGTAACACACACACACACTCAAACACACACACATATACAGTAACACACAGACACACACACATACAGTAACACACAGACACACACACACACTCAAACACACACGAATACACAAACTCAAGCAAAGACATACATACACACATAAACAAACACACCCACAAGCAACCACGTAGACACACACACATACAGACAGATACACACACAAACACACACCCAGCCACAAACAATCACATATATACACGCGCGCACGCACACACACACGCACGCACGCACACGTACTCACGCCCACTTACACATACAGAGACATTGACAGACACACACACATACACATAGTCTAACACACTTGCGCGCACACACAAACACACAGACACAGACACATATGGAAACACACGTACACATACACTCGTCCACATACACACACACACACACACACTCCCAGCACCCATCCCACTCCAATTTTTCTCGAGTTCATATCAAAACAAATGATGACACTGTTCTGCAATGTCGGAGCTTAGCCGAGCCTTGTTAAGGCCGACGGGAGCCATGTCGAAATACAGAATGTAGACGGATAAAAAGAGCGAACTCAACCGATACTTGGTATGAGTCAGATGGGGGCAGTGGGATTGAAGCGTTGGGTGTGTGTGTGTGAGAGAGAGAGAGAGAGAGAGAGAGAGAGAGAGAGGGGGGGGGGGAGAGAGGGAGAGAGAGTGAGGGAGGGAGAGGGGGAGAGGGAGAGAGGGAGGGAGAGAGAGAGGGAGAGAGAGAGAGAGAGAGAGAGAGAGAGAGAGAGAGAGAGAGAGAGAGAGAGAGAGAGGGGGGGGGGAGAGAGGGAGAGAGAGTGAGGGAGGGAGAGGGGGAGAGGGAGAGAGGGAGGGAGAGAGAGAGGGAGAGAGAGAGAGAGAGAGAGAGAGAGAGAGAGAGAGAGAGAGAGAGAGAGAGAGAGAGAGAGAGAGAGACTGTTTAACCCTTACGTTAACAGAAAGGAGAGGGTATCCCTTAGCACCTCACCGACCAAGTTCTGTTCACATGTGAGAACGCTGCACAGGTGACCTTGTGCTCTTGGCACTGGATTGGAAGCTCACCTTCCTCTTTTTTGATCTTCCTTCTGCCTGCAATGTCTTGGTGCATTGCTCCACACACTCGGAGAAGCTCATGTTGCTGTGATCCGAGCTGTAGTCGAGGTCAGCCAGCCTGGCCAGGGACAGGATGTAATTACACGCTATCCTTAGGATCGCCAACTTCGACAGCTTCTGTCCATAGGAATAGCAAGGAACCTGCAGAGAGGCGCCCAAAGTCATTGAAGGAGAAAACACAAGATGAATGTCTGGCACGCCAAACATGCACACTCCAATTATATACAATTCATATAATATTATGTGTGTGTGTCCCTGCCTGGATATTTATATAATAACATAGTATACTTTATTTATGTAGTTTTTGAGATGAAGCTTTGAAACAAACAGGCCTTTCCGGCCCTTTAACCCTCGCCGCCCGATTTAATCCTAGCCTGATCAGGAGACAATTTATACTAGCCAATTAACCTAAAAGCCGACACTGTGGGAGGAAACCGAAGCACCCGGAGGAAACCCACACGGTCACGCGGAGAACGTGCAAACTCCTTACGGGCAGCGGCGGTAATTGAACCCCTGTCACAAGTACTGTAAAACGTTGTGCTAATAACCACTGTATTAGCCTATTATATGGAATAATATTATGGACTAGAATATATAGAATATATGATATATATTTTAGTCCATAACATCATTCTATATACTATAAAATGCAAAAATATAGTATAATGAACATATAATGCATACTATATATAATATGTATTGTGCATATATATGTGCACATATAGCTAGATAGCCATAAAAGGCACCCATAAACGTTCATACCTACACGATACCTACACGAAAATATTTATAATAGATAAATGCATTGGTACATGGATAGCAAAGGTTTAGAGCGATACGGACTAAATACGGGCATGTGGGGCTAGGGGCTAGCTTAGGTGGGCAAGTTAGTCGGCACGGACAAGATGCCCGAAAGGCCCGAAAGGCCTGCTTCAGCTCTATACATCAAATAGATAAAATACTTTTTAATGCATATGTACATCTCTGGCGTTTACGTGGTGACATATTTACAAAAGGGGTTACGGGAGTTGCGACAGTGTTATACAGGTACGTTTCCATAAAATGAATCTTATCGCTGAGCTGGTTTTACTTTTGTTTTTTTTAAAGGCACTCGACGTCTGTAACCGCAGCAAGGTTAGTTTGATATAACGACGAGTTGACTAATGATAAGGTTCCGCCAAGCTCAGAAGTTAATTGTTTTGAGGAAAATCAAGAACCAAGCACAACACGTCCAATACTCCCTGGGCTCTTGTCCAAATATCGCAATCGACAATTTTGAACTCATTATGAACGCAGTTTGTGCTATTTTGCGGTAATCTGTACAGTGGCCTTTCCCCCCACAGAGAGCTATCAGTAAACATATACACAGATGTCTTCGCCTGCACACTGCATTATATAACCCAGGCAAATGTTTCGCACTTGGTGTGAAGCGTGTTCCTTTTTCCCTCAGACTTGTTAAATATACACTCAATGCGGGCTGACAGTTTCTATTTTTGCGGCACTCTGAGCTGGGCTAAATAATCAAGCTTTGAGCACTGTGTAAGTACTGAGCGATTCGCTCCGCATTAAAGGGACAGCGGGATTTGCGTTGGGCAGCCGAATCTTTCAGTCAAAAGACCGTTTGTACATGCATCTACGTGTATTTCCGTGCTCCCCTGTCCTCCTTCGCAAACGATAGTTACTTAAGGGTGCCCTGTACATGGTGCTCCCATCCATTTTAATTATCCCCAATTTAACGTGAACCTATTGGGCTTTAGGTGGTAAAGACACAATCATTAATACCAAAACACTCAAAACACCTAATATAAATTACAGGAGTTGAAACTACACATAGTTCAGAGAGACCATTATTTGTTTCCATTGAGGGTTTTTTTTTGGAGTTAAAACATAGCGGCAGAATCGGGCCGTTCGGCCCATCAAGTCTGCTCTACTATTCCATCATGGCTGATTTATTATCCCTCTCAACTCCATTCTTCTGCCTCCCCCCGTAACCTTGTAGCCCTTACTAATCAAGGATCTATCAATCTTTGTTTTAAATATACCCAAAGACCTGCCCTCCCCAGTAGCTGAGGTTCAGTTATTCATAAAATAAAACACTCCTCTGCCTGGAAGAACCGACGGTCATTGTGTGAGGGTGAAAAGTGTGTCGCTGTCCCTAGATAGACTTTACCTGTTTCCTAAGGGCTTCGAAAGCCGCGCTGATGGTGTGGACCCTGGTCCTCTCCCTTGCGTTCGCCAGTAGCCTCCTGGTCTGTTGAATGGCTTTGATCTCGGTAGAGGTGTTGGAAGTCTCCCCTGGCCGTTTCCTGGGCGATGGGTTGTAGTTGGCGTGCGGAACCGATGTGCAGGAACCTCCCGGGGAGTGCTGGCAGAGCACAATCCGGGGTTGGAGGCTCGGCGTCTCCGTCAACGCCAGCGGCTCAAAGGCGCACACTTGGGACTGGGGTGCCCGAGTCAGCATGCCCCTACCTGGAGCGGGAGATTGCGGGCTGGGAGATTCATCCTCCCTTCCCCTCCCTACTCCTCCTCCAGCCGGCACGCTCGGCACGGCCGCAATCCTGCGCAAATCCACTACATCAGCCCGCGGGTCTTTGCAAGTGACCGTGGAGCCGTTGTCCCCGGCCGTCCCGTTGTAGCAGCCGGTGCCCTCCGCCAACCGGGCGATCAAAGGATCCGGCTCAGCCCGGTGAACTTTCTCCATTTCGACGTGCCTCAGGACATCGCGGTTTTTCCGTTTCAACCTCTTTATTGTACCGATCCGTTTGACACACAATTTATTCCACTCAGTCACATCTAGGTTTTCCGAAGTCCTCATTCTGATGAAAGAAGCCAAGTTTGTATTTATTTAAATCTTCCGTATCAACCTCAGTACCGTGTGTGTGTGTGTGTGTGTGTGTGTGTGTGTGTGTGTGTGTGTGTGTGTGTGTGTGTGTGTGTGTGTGTGTGTGTGTGTATGTGTGTGTGTGTGTGTGTGTGTGTGTGTGTGTGTGTGTGTGTGTGTGTGTGTGTGTGTGTGTGTGAGAACGCTCCTCCTTGGCGGCTATAGCAACAATTCTGAAGCTATGCCTTTAGTGATGTTAGAATGTCAACTGAAGTCCCTTCCTCGCATTGCCAACATTTTTTTTGTGAACGCATTCGGCGATCCATCTGTGTTTGTTTAGCCTCAATTTACACAGAAGCCCGTGTTAGCGAGATCAGTCATCGCGATGCCTGTCGGAGGGAGGGTGCGAACCGCTCTCTTGCGGGGGGAAAGCTGCTCTCGGCCACAGTCCGGTCCCGGGATGGGTTCAAAGCACCGCCAGTGCAGCCTCCATCCGCAATGGTCAGCGGGTCGACGATATGATTTCACCGGGAAATCAAATCCAATGCTTTAACGAGCTGGAAAATAGCTGAGACTAGAAGCTTCAAAGGGTCATCTGAATGGTGATGTTTAAACGGGACGGATGGTGGGGCGGGGGTTGGTGAGGGGAGAGAAGAAGAGATTTTGTCCTACAATGGGAGCGAACAGAACATTTTAAATATCAGTATCACTTCACGTGCTAACACCAAATGACACTAAGGATGCTAAGAGCTTTGCTTTGTGTTTATTCCTTTGTGTATATATATTATGAATAAAATTTATTTTTGAAAATATAAGGAAATAACCTTATAAATCAAGACTAGGCTGGGGAGACGTCAGATCAAGAACAGTTTCTTCTTGCCCCCTCCCCTCCCCCCCATGTGAACACTGATGTTGATACTGGGTTTACAGCGACCCACGGCAACCAGCCAGAAAAGGCTCTTTACCCTCGGCCAGTCGGCCAATCGTACGTCCACGCTACTATCTTTCCTTTAGTACGGGGGTGGGGGGGGGGGTCTTATCTTGTTCAGCAGCCTCATGTGCTGCACCTTGTCAAAGGCTTTCTGAAAATCCAAGTAAACAACTTCCACTGACCCTCCTTTATCTATCTTGTCAGCTTTTTCTTCAGAGAATTCTAACAGATTTGACATTGATCTTACAGCTGGTTGGGTGTTCTGGACAGTGGTCTTCCTCTGCCTGTGATTCACCTCTGCCTGTGATTCTCCTCGCCCTTTCATACCTTATTCCTGCATGTGTGACAAGTGCTGTACCTGCCCCTACACCTCCTCCCTCATCACCATTCAGGACCCAAGCAGGTGAGGTGACTCTTCACCTGCATTTCTGTTGGGGTCATCCATTGCATATGGTGCTTCCAGTGTGGCTCCCTCTGTATTGGTGAGACCCGACTCAGATTGGGGGAACAGCTCTGCCCACCACAGAAGGCAGGATGCCCACTTCAGTTTGACTTCCCATTCCCATTCCGACATGTTGATCCATGTCCTCTTCTGCTGCCATGAAGAGGACAAACACCTCATGTTCCACCTGAATAGCCTCCAGCCTAATGGCACAAACATCGATGTCTCCAACTTCCAGTATTTTCTCCCACGCTTCCTCCTCCCTTTTGTTATTTCCCATTCTGGTTACCCACTCCTCTTCTCCTTCACCTGCCCATCACTGCCCTCCGACTTCCCTTTCATCCATGGTCCACTTTTCTCAACTTTTAGATTCCTTCTTCTTCATCCCGTTACCTCTTCCACCTATACACTCCCAGCTTTATACTTCATCCCCCTACCTGGTCTCACCTAACAGTTGCCAGCTTGTACTCCCTCTCCACCCCTTCTCCGCCACCATCGTGACCCCACACCTTCTCATTCTGGCTTCTGCCACCTTCCTTTCCAGTCCTGATGATCTTCAAGGAGCGATGCCTCAAAAAGGTGACCTCCATTATTAAGGACCCCCATCACCCAGGTCCAGTCTTGTTCTCATTGCTACCATCAGGGAGGAAGTACAGAAGCCTGAAGGCACACACTCAATGATTCAGGAATAGATTTTCCCCTATGCCATCTGATTTCTGATTGGACATTGAACCCATGAACATCACCTCATTACTTTTTTTATTTTTGCATTACTTATTTAATTTAACTATTTATTTATATATACTTACTGTAATTCATATTTTTTCTATTATGTATTGCATTATTATGTATTGCTGCTGCAAAGACAACAAATTTCATGACATATGCCAGTGAAATTAAACATGATTCTGACTCTGAAGATACCATCCAGGAGATGCTGGGTCTGGCCGGTAGATTGGACCATGGCAGGTGAGTGGCCTCGTGATGCCCAAGATCAATCTGTCTAAACATATTCAGCAGGTGGGGCTTGGGTAATGTCTGGAGATCTGAAATAAAATCAGAAAATGCTGGAGATACTCAGCAGGTTAGGCAGCATTTGTGGAAAGAGAAATAAAGTTTCTCTTATTAATTCAGCTGAATTTCTCACCCATCATGATTTCATCATAACTATAAATTTGGTTGTATTGGATCTACCAGTATAGAAGGGCTACAAGCTTGCTTGTGCCGGCACTGATTAGATTCAGAATCAGAATTGGATTATCACTAACATATGTTGTGAAATTTGTTGTTTTATGGCAGTAACACAGAGCAAGGCATATAAAATTACTCTAAGTTACAAACTAAGTAAAAGATGAATAATGAGGGAGTTTTTTTGGGTTAATGGACTGTTCAGAAGTCTGATGGCAGTGGGGAAAAGCTGTTCCTAAAATGCTGAGAGTGGGTTTTCAGGCTTCTTTACCTCCTCTCAGATGGTAATAATGAGAAGAGGGCATGTCCCAGATGGTGAGGGTCTTTAATGGTGGATGCTGCTTTCTTGAGGTACTGCCTCTTGAAGATGTCCTTAATGGCAGAGAGGGTGGTACCCGTGATGGACCTGGCCTGGTCTGCAACCCTCTGCAGTTTCTTGTGCCCCCATGCATTGAAGCCTCCATGTCAGGCCGTGATGCAATCAGTCAGAATGGTCTCCATGGCACATCTGTGGTAATTTGCTGGAGTCTTTGTTGACACACTAAATCTTTTCAAACTCGCAATGAAGCAAAACCACAAGCATGCCTTCTTCATG
The DNA here is from genome assembly GCF_030144855.1 of Hypanus sabinus. NCBI lineage: Eukaryota > Metazoa > Chordata > Chondrichthyes > Myliobatiformes > Dasyatidae > Hypanus > Hypanus sabinus. Next base: position 168,425,077 of record NC_082708.1, on the reverse strand, counting down.
ATTGCATCAATGTGTTGGGCCCAGGATAGAGTTTCTGAGGTGCTGATATCCAGGAACCTAAAGCTACTCACTTTTTCCACTGCTGACTTCTCAATGAGGACTGGTGTGTTTTCCCCCGACTTCCCCTTCCTGAAGTCCCCATTTGGTTCCTTGGTCTTGCTAACGTTGAGTGCGAGGCAATCATCATTAGTAATTTTCACCAATTGCACTTATTTGAGACTTTAACTGAAAATTCCATTCATAAGGTTGAGTGAAGTGTTTAGAACCTAGAAAATATCAGTTTACAGAAGAAGAGCAGGCCATTGAGCTCACTATGTCTGCACTGACCATGATGCTAATCAAAAGTAATCCCATTTATCTGTACATTGTCCATATTCCTCTATTCCTTGTGCGTTCATCTCCCTGTCTTTCTGCCTTCCTGGTGGTGCATTCCAGGCATCCACCACTTCCTGCCTAAAAACATTTGTCTTGTGAATCTTCAAACTTTTCACCCCCACCTTAAACCTATCCTTCTAGAATTTGACATTTCCACTGGGGAAAAGCCATTGCTGTGTACCTTGTCTATGGTCTTTCATAGTTTTATTTGCTTCTATCAGTTACTCCTCAGCCTCAGTTGTTCTAGTGAAAACAGTCCAAGTTTGTCCAATCTCTCCATACAGCTAATAAATTCCAATCTGGGTGACATTCTGGCGAACCTTTTCTGCAGAGTCTCTGAATTCTCCCTGGAGTGTCCAGAATGCCATATAATACTCCCAATGTGGCCTAACCAAAGTCTTTAACAGATGTAGCATGACCTACCAATTGCCCAGCTGTTGAAGACAAGTGTTCTGTATGCCTGCATTACTGCTCTTTTCAATTGCAGGAGCAATGGATCTGCACCAAAGTCCTCTCTTTACATCAGTGCAGCTAAGGATCTTGCCATTTACTATGTACTTTCCTCTTGTATTTGATCTTCCAAATGGGTCACCTCTCACATGTATGGACTAACCTCCATCTGTCATTAATCTTCCCAAATAAGTTGATTGTATTCCTGCTATATTCTTCTTCACTGACCCACCTCCTCACAGGCAACTGGGATCCTGGGTCTGTGCAAGTCCAGAAGTTGAGGCCCAAGATACTCTGTGGCCGAAGGTCCCAAAGATTGGGTCAGTTGTGTGCCAAAGGTCAAACCTATGATGGCGAGTTCTGGGGTTGATGCCTAAAGTTGAACAAAGTCCAGAGGCCAAAGATGAAGGTCAAAGTCCAGAGATGAGCAGGTCTGGAGGGAGAAAGCTGGAAATGTCAAAGACCGAAGCCAGTAAGTCTAGAGATAAAGGCCTGAAGATTAAATCTGTGAGTCTGGGCCAGAGACTGGAGGTTGGAGGCCTGGCATCTGTAAGTCTGAGAGTCTAGGGGCTATGGATTGGAGACCTGGAGATGGTCTGTCCTGTGGTAGGAGGCCTTCATGCATGTATGAGTTACGGGGAGGGTGAGACAGAGGCCTGTTGTGCTGATGTTGTTGTCCTGTTGTTGTTGCTGCTGCTTGTGTTGTTCTGTGTTGTGTGTTGTGTTGGACCTGTGTTGGATATGCTATGTTGGCACCTGAATGTGTGGTGACACTGACAGGATGCCCTTAGCAGATCCGTGCTTGTGTTGGTTGTTAAGACAAATTACACATTTTGCTGTATGCTTCAATATACATTGGAGCCTGACCTGAAATTTGAATCTGAATTTTCATGTCATCTGCACACTTACTAATCAGACTTTTCATTCTGATTATAAGAATCTATTACAAATAATATAGATCCCAGTGCTGATACTTTAGAACACCACAGGTCCTTGATCTCCTGTCAGGCATAATTTTTGTACCACTGGATTCTATGACCAAACCAAACTTTGGATTCAATTTACCAACTCACCATGGCTCCTATGTAACTAAATTTTCTGGACAGTCTACCATGATGGACTCTGGCAAATGCTTTGCAGAAGACCACGTAGACAATATCCACTACCTACCATCAAAAACCCTTGAGTGGGACAGGACATCTCCTACATCCTGACTGTACCCAATAAGTTCATTCCTTTACAATGTAAATAAATCCTGTCTCCAAGAATCTTCTTCAATACTTTTCCTACCACTGCTATAAGGTTCATTGACGTATAATTTCTTGGTTTGTCCTTGTTTCCTTACAAAGGGACAGCGTTTTCTATTCTCCAGTCTTCTTCCACTTTTCCTGTTGCTAAAGAGGATATAAAGATCTCTGTACAGGTCCCAGAAATCTTCCTCATTGCTTCTATATGTTGGGACCGATCCCATCAAGCCTTGGGGATTTATCCACATTCATGGTTTTCAAGACATCCACACCTCTAAACATTAACATTTCTGTCAAATATCAGAATACCCCTTCCTATTCTTACCATCATCCACATCCTTTCCTTGGTGTATACCAATGCAAAGTACTCTTATTAAGGATCATCACCTTGTTGTGGTGGAGAAGCTTGTGAGTTTCTGAGGTCCCAAAAGCTACGCTATCTGAGCTTAGCTCCTGGTATGGTCACCATGGCGGTAAGGTCAAACAGAAAGTTCAGAATCAGAATCAGGTTTAATATCATTGGCATAGGTCATGAACTTTGTTCATTTGGTGTGCAGCAGTACAATGCAATAAATAATAAATAAACCAAAAAAAACCTGAATAATAGTAACCAAACAAACAAACAAATAAACATATATATATATAGACAGATAATAGTTAAATTAAGTTAAGTAAAAAAAACAGAAATTTTTAAAAAGTGATGAGGTCCTGTTTGTGGGTTCAATGTCCATTTAGAAATCAGATAGCAGAAGGGAAGAAGCTTTTATTGAATTGCTGCATGTGTGCCTTCAGGCTTCGGTACCTCCTTCCTCACGGTAAAAGTGAGAAGAGGGCATGTGCAGGGTGGTGAGGGCCCTTGATGATGGAAGCTGCTTTTCTGAGGCATCGCAGCTTGAAGGTGTCTTGGACACTACAGAGGCTAGTACTCATGATGGAGCTGACTCATTTTCACTCGCTGCAGTTTGCTACTATCTTGTACAGTAACCTCCCCACACACCCCCTCATTACAGATGGTGATGCAGCCAGTCAGAATTCTCTACATGCTTCCAGGCAAAGAGTGATCTGACAAAGACCTTGATGGTGGAGCTGATGGAGGATGTTGACAGATTACAGAGTCAGTGAATATGCAGGAAGGCTGCGGCAGTGAAGGGTCCTCAGTCATCTTGAACTCCGTGCCACTGGACCCTGACCCCGATCTGTTAAGGACTGTGTGGTAGATGCCCATGGATTAGAGTCCCAATGTTAAACAAAGTCATGCACAGGCATTCTCCATTAAGGCAATAACTCATTTGGAGAACATCATACTTGACTAGAGTGTTTGTATACTACTACTCATGTTAAGGATTTCACCCACTTTCTCTGACTACATGCATAAATTCCCTACTTCTCCTTGAGTTGGCTTATCCTTTCCCTGGCTATCTTCTTGAACCTAATACACAGGAGGATCAAGGAGGCAGGCGATCAGCTGCTAATATCCGATGGTCATACTGAAGCTAAAGTTCATGCCCATACCAGAAGTCAGTTCCACACCCGAAACGATGCTTACCAACTCTAATCTTGAAAGCACGGAAGTTAAATTAGAAGAACTCTACATATTTCTCCACTGTTGGGCTATCGCCCAGAGAGACCTTTGTCATGTTTCTCAGAATCAGCCTTTCTATATTTTGCTTGCTAAGACCCAGTCTTAGGCTAAAGGCCTGGTTAGCAGCTTATTTGGAATGCGGCCCACAATTTAACTCAAAAGTAGCATTTTCTTCCATCCCAAATTTTAACAAATAATCTCATGATAATTCTCCAGGAGGAGTACAGGTCTGGGTGCTCTCAACAAACAGAGGTACTTTGTTTAAGGACTGAGGGATTTATAGAACTAAAAGTGATATAGAGACTTGTAGAAATGAATTGAGAATAATTTCTTGGGAAATCTGCACTAAATTATTATTTATAGTCATTACTTATCATTGTTCAGAGAAGGTTAAAGTGACCAATTCTTATGAGTGTTCTAACACTTCCCACAGTGCAACTTTGATACAGATTATGAGTTGAAGTTCTGGACTAAAAGTTCAATATAAATCCATAAATTTAGCAGTTTAAATTTAATTAGGGTGTTCATTGTGTCTAAGTGGTAGAACCTTTACTTTTGATTAGTAAGGTCGCCAAAGATTATGGGGAGAATGCAGGAGAATAGAGTTGAGAGGGTTAATAAATCAGCCATGATGCTATGTCAGTGCAGATGTGATGGGCTAAATAGCTTAATTCTGGTTCTGTGTCCTGTGGTCTTATGGTCTTTACCTGCCAGTCAGAAGTTCAAGGCTTCTGGCCTGTTCATACATATGAACATCTAATCCAAACTGATAGCTTGGCCCAGTACTATGGGAGATCTATACAGATTTTGGTTGGGATATTAAAGCCTCATGCGCTCTCACAGGTGGACCCCAGAGATGTTGGGGCAGCATATAGAGGTGCAGGAAAATTTTCCCTTGTGTTCCTCAATTAATGCTACACATGCAAGACATTATCAAACTTGAAAGGCTAATGGCAGGATTCTTAGCAGTATGGAAGCACAGAGGGATCTTGGGGTCCACATCATTAGAGCTATCAAATTGTAGTGCAAGTTCATAGAGTTATTAAGATGTTTATGGTGTGGTGGCCTTCATTAGTTCAGTGGCTGTGTTCAAGAAGTGTGAGGTGATGTTGCAGTTCTATAAATCCCTGGTTAGACCGCAGTTGGAATATTAAGTTCAGTTCTTCTTGCCTAATTATAGGAAGGGTATGTAAGCTTTAGAGAGGGTTGTTGGTCCTTTATGCGCTTTGTGGTGCATGGGCAGTATTTTTTGCTTTTTCCTTAGCATTTGAGGCTGAGTTGATACCTCGACGCTCAACCCAGCATGGAGAAAAAACGTGCAAGGGTTCGGCTGGATTCAAACCCAGGACCACTCCCTTCGAAATCCTGTGCTGATGCCACTACAGCACTGGACAGCACTTAGAGAGGGCGCAGATGTGATTTACAAGGGTGCTGCCCAGATTAGAGAGCATTTCTTATGAGGTTTAGTTGAATGAACTAGGGTTTTTCTCTTTGGAGCAAAGGAAGTTGAAAAGTTACTTGATAGAGGTGTACAAGATGATAAGAGGCATATATAGAGTGGAAAAACAGATATGTTTTCCCAGGGCAGAAATGACTAATACGAGGGGGGATAATTTTAAGGTGATTGAAGGAAATTATAGGTGGGGGGGTGTCAGAGATAAATTTTTTAAAAAGTGTTGGGTGTGTAGAACATACTGCCAGGAGTGTTAGTGGAGGCAGTTATGTTGGGGCATTTAAGAGACAGATAGGCAACATGGACAAGAGAAAATTGGAAGGAAGGGTTAGATTGATCTTGGAGTGGGTTAAAAGGTTGACACAATATCATGGGCTGAAGGTCCTGCACTGTGCTGTAATTTTGTGTTCTTTTATCAGAATGCTGCTTGTGGGATCATGTCGTACATTGGCTGCCATTCTGTTTACAACAAATGCCACATTACAAAGGACTTCATTTTCTGTAAGAATTGGAACAATGCATGCAGTAATGTTTCAGGGCGTTGTTCTTTGCATGGAACTCTTAATGTAAGTAACTAAGTTTGGCAAAGTCTGCATTTGTAGGTGAAGTAGTTGGTATCCAATGAGGCTTGTTTCAGCTTTGTTTACCCCCACTGTGTAATCGGATGATTTACACCCAGGTATAGAGGGTGTCGTGTCCAAAGCTGCAGAGGACAATGATGCAGGAAAACAAATGAGTGAGTCCATTGACTATAAAGACAATGAAAATGGTAAAAAGTGGCAGGTGGGGTTTAATAGCAGTATGTGCAAAATTGTATAAAGATAGTGGCCACTTTATTGTACCATCTGTACTGAGTATATGTTCGTGGTCTTCTGCTGCTGCAGCCCATCCATTTCAGGGTTCGATGCATTGTACATTTGAACATGCTCTTCTGCACACCAGTGTTGGCTATGTGAGTTTCGGTCAGCTTGAACCAGTCTGGTCATTCTCCTCTGACCCATCTCAATAAAAAGATGTTTAGTGCAAGAACGGCTGCTCGCTGGACTTTTTTTTTGCACCATTCTCTGTAAATTCTAGAAACTGTTGGATGTGAAAATCACCATTTTCTTAGGTACTCAAACCACCCTGTCTGGCACCAATTCCACAGTCAAAGTCACTTAGATGATACTTCTTCTCCATTCTGCAGTTTGGTCTGGACAATAACTGAACCTCTTGTCCATATTTGCATGGTTTTCTGCTTTAATGAGCAGGTGTACAGATGTATTTAATAAAATGGCCACTGAGAGTGTACGTTGAATGAAAAAGATAGGAGGGATTTGGAGTTTGAGGTTCATAAAACACCACTAAATAGATTAGGGCATAAAATAGGATGATTTCCTGTGCTGGATTAAACACTGAACACAAAATTCCAAGTGTGATGTAACCAGGGTCTTATAGAGCTTCAGCATAACCTCACAGCTCTTGAACTCAGTTCTCCTACTAATGAAGACCAACACACTATACACCTCCGAACAACCTTATCAACCAGTTTCTTCAAATGTTTCATCTATTGTTCTCGTGCTCTTAGGTGCTCGGTGGATTCGACAGATCCCAGCAATAGCTGCAAGAATTACACTTGTTTACTGTAATTTTCGTTATATTACTATTGGTAAAGGATCACTTTTAGGGTGGATAAGAGGAGGAAGAGAAGGCCACATGCTCTGGAGGAGATGAAAGGCAGACTTATCAGAACACAGCTGATTATTTCCAAAAACAAGCAACCACCAAAACTTTAACTCACACAACTATTTGCTTCCATTCCCATGAGTCCTTCTTCTTCATAGAAATATGACATTCAGCTACCTAATTTACTTAGTCCATGAACTTGCATATGTACAGAGAAAGAAACTTTGCTTGCCGGCTTCATCAAAGAATTTCAACATTCTATTTGAATAGCTTCTAAATTATAAACTCAAAATACTGATCACTAATGCTCACTGCATCACAGAGCAGTGCAATACAGAATAAGTGGAGCTAAGTAGATAATAGCTTCAATGAGCTTTTGACAACTGATTGAAAAGAATATCTAATTAGATTTGGTCCATTGAAACTCTCCTTTGTCCTAGTGCATTTTCAATTTCTAATGAATAGATGTTTCCAGCTGAGACCCTTCATCAGCACTGTCCATTTCCCTCCATAGATGCTGCCTGACTTGCTGGGTTCCTCCGGCATTTTGCGTGTGTTGCTCAAGATTTCCAGCATCTGTGGAATCTCTTGCATTGGTGTGGGAAGAGAACCTGCTATCACTGATTTTCTAGCCACGGCTGGTACAGATCAAATAAACTTAAGGGAGTTTGTCTTGGACGGGTGGTTGACTGATCAGAAGTACTGGAGGAGGATGGAGAAGTCAGTGGTGCATTTTGAGGAAATGGCCAAGATTTTCCAAACACTTAGCCTTTTCTCAATCAGCTCCTTCTATCTCTCCCAGATTAAAAGATCACCATGCTTGCAAAATCAGAATATTAGTGGCTCTTCTCCAGTTGGTCCTGATCTGTATACAGCTGCTTATTTCTAAGAAGAGAGCAAAGTGGTAAAAGAATCGGACAACACAAGAAAGGATATTGGTCCATGGTGATTAGAGTGCCTCCTGAAATAATTTTATATGCAGTAATTTCCCCTCTTGCTTTCCAGAATCAGAATCAGAATCAGGTTTAATATCACCAGCATATGTCGTGAAATTTGTTGCTTTTGTGGCAGTAGTACTTTGCAATACATAATAATAAAAGACTGTGAATTGAATGTATATAACTGATATATATCGATTACATATATTTAACTGTGAAATATATGTATAAAATAGTTAAATTAAATAGATAATGCAAAAATGTAAATAAAAAAGTAGTGTGCAAGTGTTCATGGGTTCAATGTCTATTCAGAAGTTGGATGACATTGGGGAAGAAGTTGTTCCTGAATTGTTGAGTGTGTGCTTTAGGCTTCTGTACTTCCTTTGTGATGGTAGCAATGTGAACAAAGCATGGACCTGGGTGGTTGGGGTCCTTAATGATGGATGCTGCCTTTTTGAGGCACCGCTCCTTGAAGATGTTCTGGATACTACAAAGGCAAGTGCCCATGATGGAGCTGACTAAGTTTATAACTCTGCAGCTTATTTCGATCCTGTGCAGTAGCCCCACCCCCTCCAAAACCAGAAGGTGATGCAGCCAGTTAGTATGCTCTCCGTGGTACACTCGTAGAATTTTTCGAGTGTCCTTGGTGACATACCAAATCTCCACTAACTCCAAATGAAATATAGCTGCTGTCATGCCTTCTTTGTAGCTGCATCAATATGTTGTGTCCAGGTTAGACCCTCAGAGATATTGATATGCAGGAACTTGAAATTGCTCACTCTTCCCACTTCTGGTCCTTCTTTGAAGGTTGGTGTGTGTTCCTTCGTTTTATTCTTCCTGAAACTCACACTCAGTTCTTTGATCTTACTGACATTGAGTGCAAAGGTTGTTGCTGCAATACCACTCAACTAGCTGACAAATCTCACTCCTGTACGCTGCCTTGTCACCATTTGAAATTCTGACAATAGTTGTATCATCAGCAAATCTATAGATGGCATTTGAGCTGTGCCTATACAGACAGATATGGATGTAGAGAGACAAAGCAGTGGGCTAAGCACAGATCCCTGAGGAACGCCAGTGTTGATTGTCAGCGAGATGGAAGCCCTATCTCTGATCCACACAAATTATGGTCTTCTGGTTACATTGCAGAGGACGGTATAGAGGCCTGGGTTCTGGAGCTTCTCAATCAGAACTGTCCGGATGATTGCGCTAAGAACTTTCAGTTCTTGTCTTTTCTTGTCAGTTTTACGTGCCTTTGATGCCATTCATTACGATACTGTCAAGTGTGGCAACGCTTCAAAGATAACATCAAAAAGAGCCTGAAGAAATTCAACATCGCATCTAAAAGCTGGGAAGACATTGCACTTAGTAGATACAGCTGGAGGAAATCTGTTCAAGAAGGAGCTGTGCTACATAAGAACGATCTCCGCTGTGCCTCAGAGAATAAGTGGCAGCTGTGAAAAGGAGAGACTGAACAGCCAGAGAACCCAGCCTCTAACCACAGCCCCCACTTACTCTTGCCCACGCTGCTCCAGAATGTGTAGATCCTGGACCAGCCTCGACAGTCATCTGAATTCTATTTCAAGTTCAAGTTCAAGGTTAATTGTCATTCAACCATGCACATGTATACAGCTAAACGTAACAGCATTCCTCCAGGGCCAAGTTGCAAAACACAGCACACAGCACATATAGTTACCGTAACACATACAGTCACAAGACAATATTAGCACAAGTCCCTGAGTGGCATGGTCTGAAGATTGATGGAGCATGGGACGTTGCTCTGGAGCCATGTTTCTTCAAGAACAAGTGCACAGCAGTTCCTCATCTCATGCTGGTTCAGCAATGAAGGCAATCCAGGGGAGAATACTGGAGAGCAGCAGCGATGAGAGTGGCCAGCCCCGACCCAACACAGATTCCACCTGCTGTGCCCCTGCTCTCTCCCATACCACCTCTGGTGTTCCTCCCCTGGGTGGCTGTAACAGGCATGCAGGCCTGCTCCACACAACAACTGAAGCCATGCAGCTTCCCCACCGTCGATCTTGTCAGTGAACCAATGAACCAAATTTTATATTACCAACGTCCAATGGGATCTTGCACTCACAAGAATAACGTCAAAGGCACACACTTGTACCATTTGGACCCAGAGAGGCTGTTGCAACTAAACACAATCAGAATCAGAATCAGGTTTAATGTCACTGATGGATTGTCATGAAATTTGTTTGTTCAGCATCTTACAGGAAGTTTCACCATTAATAGATAATCCCTTAGAAGAACATTATACTTGACTTGAATGATGATACTACTACGACTAGTAATATGACTTAAGGACAAAATTGTCACAGAGATGTTTGTAAAAATGGAATCTGTTCATTATCCATAATACCACTTCCCAGATCTTTCTCTATAGTCATGGCAATTTTTTACCTTTCACGATAAATATCCTTTTCTTTTGTTGGTTAAGGAACCTGGCTGATCCACAAGCATCAAACCCCTCTGTTCATCCTAGGATTATATGCTTCCAGAAATAGCTTCCCTTTAAAACATTTTTAATAATCCCTCATGGCCAATTATTGTGAATTTATACAGGGTTTTGTCATTAATAAAGCCAATTATGTGTTCTTTATAGGGAAAGCCTGTGGGGGACTACTTTTTATATGAAATTAGGTTTATTGGCTTTATTTGTCACATGTACATCAAAACAAACAGTGAAATGTGTTGTTTTGAATCAGACTGCTTTCTCTTGCCTGAACCTTTCTTGTTTGGTCCACACACACTTTTTAGATGCTGTTCAGCACTTCACTAGCTATAGTAGTCTCCATGTTCTTTGTATGTGCCGTACCTGGTTCATATTCATCTCGTTGTTTCAGTCAACAAAAGGTTACTAAAGTACAATTCACATGTACAACAAACATGACAAACAAAGGACTTTTCAGTCCTGCACAGGAGGCAATGACACGGAATGTAAGAAACCAATCAATGACCTGGCATAGGAAATAGAAAATTCACAAAACTGCTGCCAAAACGAAAAATGAAATTATTATACACTGCTTGAACTTGTGGTCTATGGAAGCCTGTTAATGACTCATATTTCTATTATTCGCTACATTATACTGGTGGAACAGAGAGGGGTGGGGGAGAGAGGGAGAGAAAGAGAGAGAGAGGGAGAGAGAGAGAAAGAGAGTTCAAGGTTATCTGCTAATTTGCTTTTCACGCAAAATTGCCTCTTCTAAATGACTTTTGGTGTATGTTGTAATTTGAATACATTGATTTACATGTCTGCATTAGCATTAATTCACCTCACAATTATATATTAGAAAATCACTTTATTACAGTCCTGTGTTCCACTCATTCAAGCTGTTAAATGACTCCCCAGAGACTTGATAGAGCCTTCTGTTTGCTCTCAGCAATCTTGCACAAACACCAATTAAAATTTATGAATATTACCCATGGGTAAAATTGACATGTTTGCTTGTAAAACTGCAGATCCTTGCTGTACTCAAGGCAATAAGCAATGAAGGCTTTTTACTGCAGTTTTGAGATGCATTGAGATTTACTGAAGCTTTTCATTAGGATGCGTGCTTAAGGAGCCTAGGAGCTTGAAGCAGACAAGAACTAAACCTGGTAAAATCAGAAATCAAGGTTGTCTAATGACAAGGTTAGTACGATCAATTATGGAAGAGCGGAAGAGAATTGTGAATTGAAATCAGAAGACAGGCTGAAGTTTGAGTCAGGTTTGGATGATGTAGGCACATGAGCATGTTTATATATCAGAGCAGCAAGGAAGTTTGAGGGGAGCCTCCACTTGAATCCATTGATGAAGAAGACAAGTGCTACTATGGGCCAAGATATACATAAAACATGAAAAAATCTGTAGATGCTGGAAATCCAAAGCAACACACTCACAAATTATTGGAGGAACTCAACTGGTCAGGCAGCAGCTATGGAAATGAATAAACAGTCAACGTTACAGGCCAAGACCCTTCTTCAGTTCTGGGAAGGAAGGGGGAAGAGTGGAGGGGAAGGAGTTTAGCTAGAAGGTGATTGGTGAAGCCAGGTGGGTGGGAAAGATAAAGGGCTGGCGAGGAAGAAATCTGATAGGAGAGGAGAATGGATAGGAGAAAGGAAGGGATCCTAGGGGAGGTGAGAGAGGTAAGACGCCAGAGCAGGGATGAGAAGAAGAGGGAAAGGGGGGGGGCGGGAGAATGTTTTTACTGGAAGAAATCGGTATTTATGCCATCAGGTTGGAGGTCACCCAGACAGAATATAAAGTGTTAGAAATAGAGAAACATCAAAAACCTACAGCACGATACTGGCCATTCGGTTCATTGCTGTGCCGAACATGTACTTACTTTAGAAATTACCTAGGGTTACCCATAGCCCTCTATTTTTTTAAGCTCCATGTACCTATCCAAGAGTCTCTTAAAAGACCCTATCGTATCCGCCTCCACCACCATCACCAGCAGCCCATTCCACGCACTCACCACTCTCTGCGTAAAAAACTTACCCCTGACATCTCCTCTGTACCTACTTCCAAGCACCTTAAAACTGTGCCCTCTCGTGCTAACCATTTCAGCCCTGGGAAAAAGCATCTGATTATCCACATGATCAATGCCTCTCATTATCTTATACACCTCTGCCAAGTCACCTCTCATCCTACGTTGCTCCAAGGAGAAAAGGCCAAGTTCACTCAACCTGTTCTCGCAAGACATGCTCCCCAATCCAGGCAACATCCTTGTAAATCTCCTCTGCACCCTTTCTGTGGTTTCCACATCCTTCCTGTAGTGAGGTGACCAGAACTGAGCACAGTACTCCAAGTGGGGTCTGACCAGGGCCCTATATAGCTGTAACATTACCTTTTGGCTCTTAAATTCAATCCCATGGTTGACGAAGGCCAATGCACCATATGCCTTCTTAACCACTGAGTCAACCACTGAGTCCTATGGACTCAGACCCCTTGATCCCTCTGATCCTCCACACTGCCAAGAGTTTTACCATTAACGCTATATTCTGCTATGGTATTTCACCTACCAAAATGAACCACCTCACACCTATGGGTTGAACTCCATCTGCCACTTTTCAGTGCAGTTTTGTATCCTATTGATGTCCTGCTGTAACCTCTGACAGCCCTCCACACTATCCACAACATCACAACCTATGTGTCATCAGCAAATTTACTAACCCATCCCTCCACTTCCTCATCGAGGTTATTTATAAAAATCACAAAGAGTAAGGGTCCCAAAACAGATCCCTGAGGCACACCACAGGTCACCAACCTTCCTGTAGAATATGACCTGTCTAAAACCACCCTTTGCCTTCTGTGGGCAAGCCAATTCTGGATCCATAAAACAAGGTTCCCTTGGATCCCATGCCTCCTTACCTTCTCAATAAGCCTTGTATCGGGTACCTTATCAAATGCCTTGCTGAAATCCATATACACTACATCTACTGCTCTACCTTCTTCAATGTGTTTAGTCATATCCTTAAAAAATTCGATCAGGCTCATAAAGCATGACCTGCCTTTAACAAAACCATGCTGACTATTCCTAATCATATTTTGCCTCTTCAAATGTTCATAGATCCTGCCTCTCAAGATCTTTTCCATCAGCTTACCAACCACTGAAGTAAGACTCACTGGTCTATAATTTCCTGGGCTATCTCTACTCCCTTTCTTGAATAAGGGAACAAAATCTGCAACCCTCCAATCCTCTGGTACTTCTCTCATCACTATTGATAATTCAAAGATCATTGCCAGAGGCTCAACAATCTCCTCCTTCACCTCCAACAGGAGCCTGGAGTATACCTTGTCCGGTCCCAGAGACTTATCCAACTTGATGCTTTCCAAAAGCTCAGCACACTCTTTCTCTTAATGTCCATATGCTCAACCTTTTCAATCCGCAGTAAGTCATCCCTACAATTGCCAAGATCTTTTTCTGTAGTGAATACTGAAGCAAAGTATTCATTAAGTACCTCCACTATCTCCTCCAGTTCCATACACACTTTTTCACAGTCACACTTGATTGGTCCTATTCTCTCACGTCTTATCCTCTTGCTCTTCACATACTTGTAGAATGCCTGGGGTTTTCTTTAAGCCTGCTCACTAAGGCAGGGGTCACCAACCTTTTTTGCACCGCGGATCAGCGGATGGGGGGGGGGTGTTAATCACGACTGGAATATAGGTGATAAGTCAACTATAAGTCACTTATAAGTGGCTAATACACTCAATTTTGTTTCTAAAAGGTTTCATCTAGTGAATTTAATATTAAACACACAACGCATATTTTCCTTGCATAAATACAGTTAAGTCAATTATAACTCACTTATAAGTCAATAGCATCATAGCATTTTAAGTAATGTTTGGATATTAAACACAGTGCATATTTTCCTCATATGAACATATAAAATCATTGCAACACACCAGTGAGAGGACAAGGTAAGGGCTGGAGGTCCCCGTGCCGGGGCCGTGGCGGTCACAGTCTGGAGAGATCGACCGACTGAACAAGGAGGAGTGCGACAGGGCATGTGCCCGCCACACCCCCCTTGTAGGTAGGTAGGATCTGTCGGCTGACAAAAGTTTGGTTCGAGGGATGACTTTCAGTGGATCGCAGTGAGGTAGCTGCTCTACTACTTACAAAACCCTGAGCCCAAATTAGGTCATCTGCGAATACTTTAGCACCCGGTTCCCCACGAACATTCGGTGTGTTAAACGGGTTTAGAGGCAGCGCCCATCTGTCTACGCTCCAGGCCAGTATCAATCACACTTCTTGCCGGCTGTGCGGGGCAGCAGATTACCCGAGGCCAACCAGTGAGCCCTGGCATGAGGGTATCACTGAGTTTAGGCGACTGATGACCTCGTGTGCATTCAAGTTCAACAGTGGGCGTGACGGAATGAGGAAAGGTGCAGCTGACTCATATAGTTTTATATCCCCAAATCATATTGTTTCGTTGGAGCCTGGTAGCACATGCTTTGAGGCCCGGTACCAGTCTGCGTCCCGGTGGTTTGGGACCACTGCACTAGGGCCTTCTCATGGCCCCTTCTGGCTCTCCTCATTTCATTCTTAAGCTACTTCCTGCTAGCCTTATAATCTTCTAGATCTCTATCATACCTAGTTTTTTAAACCTTTTGTAAACTTTTCTTCTTGACTAGATTTTCAACAGCCTTTGTACACTATGGTTCCAGTATCTTACTATCATTTCCCTATCTTACTGGAACATACCTATGCAGAACACCACGCAAATATCCCCTGAACATTTGCCACATTTCTGCCATACATTTTCCTGAGAACATCTGTTCCCAGTTTATGCTTCAAAGTTCCTGTCTGGTAGCTTCATATTTCCCCTTACTCCAATTAAACATTTTCCTAACTTGTCCGTTCCTATCCCTCTCCAATGCTATGGTAAAGGAGATAGAATTGTGATCACTATTTCCAAAATGCTCTTCCACTGAGAGATCTGACATCTGACCAGGTTCATTTCCCAATACCAAATCAAGTACTGCTTCTCCTCTTGTAGGCTTATCTACATATTGTGTCAAGAAATATTCCTGAACACATCTAACAAACTCCATCCCATCTAAACCCCTTGCTCTAGGGCGATGCCAATCAATATTTGGGAAATTAAAATCTCCCACCATGACAACCCTGTTATTATTACACTTTTCCAGAATTTGTCTCCCTATCTGTTCCTCGATGTCTCTGTTACTATTAGGTGGTCTATAAAAAACACCCAATAGAGTTATTGGCCCCTTCCTGTTTCTAACATTCACCCACTGAGACACAGTAGACAATCCCTCCATAACTTCCTTTTCTGCAGCCATGACACTATCTCTGATCAGCAGTGCCACGCCCCATCTCTTTTGCACCCCCTCCCTGTCCTTTCTGAAACATCTAAAGCCTGACACTCTAAGTAACCATTCCTGCCCCTGAGCCATCCAAGTCTCTGTAATGGCCACAACATCATAGCTGCAAGTATTGATCCATGCTTGAAACTCATCCACTTTATTCATAATACTCCTCGCATTAAAATTGACACGTCTCAAACTATCGGTCTGAGTGTATCCCTTCTCTATCACCTGCTTGTCATCCCTCTCTCACTGTCTCCAAGCTTTCTCTATTTGTGAGCCAGCCGCCCCTTCCTCTGTCTCTTCAGTTCGGTTCCCACTCCGCAGCAATGCTAGTTTAAAAACCTCCACAATAGCCTTATCGAATCTCCCTGCCAGGATATTGGTCCCCATCGCACTCAAGTGCAACCCGTCCTTTTTGTACAGGTCACACCTGCCCCAGAAGAGGACCCAATGATCCAGAGATCTGAATCCCTGCCCACTGTTCCAATCCCTCAGCCCCACATTCATCCTCCACCTCACTCTACTCCTATACTCACTGTCGCGCGGCATAGGCAGCAATCTCGAGATTACTGCCTTTGCAGTCCTGCTTTCCAACTTCCTTCCTAACTCCCCGTAGTCTGTCTTCAGGACCTCTTCCCTTTTCCTACCTATGTCATTGGTACCATGACCTCCGGCTGTTCTCCCTCCCACTTCAGGATATCTTGGATGCGATCAGAAACCTCCCGGACCCTGGGACCTGGGAGGCAAACTATCATCCACGTTTCTTTCCTGCGTCCACAGAATCACCTGTCTGAATCCCTAACTATAGAGTCCCCTATTACTGCTGCCTTCTTCCTTTCTCCACCCTTCTGAGCCACAGGGCCAGACTGTGCCAGAAGCACGGCCACTGTTGCTTCCCCCAAATAGACTGTCCCCCGAACAGTACTCAAGTAGGAATACTTACTGTTAATGGGGACAGCCACAGGGATACTCTCTGGTACCTGACCCCTGCCCTTTCCTCAGCTGACTGTTATCCACTTATCTGTCTCCAAAGGTCCTAGTGTGAAGGTCATTGAGCTGCATCTCCAGTTCCTTAAGGAGTTGTAGCTCGATACACCTGAAGCAGATGTGGCCGAGGAGGCTGGGAGTCTCCCAGACTTCCCACATCTGACACCGAGCACAGAACACTGGGAGAAGTGTTACTTCTCCACCCTGAGGGTGACCTCATCTTGGCACAAGAGGAGGCCTTGGACTGACCGTTCGGAATGGGAATGGGAATTGAAATTAGAATGTTTAGCCACTGGGAAATTCCGCTTTAAGTGGATGGAGAGGAGGTGCTCAACGAAGCAATTCCCCAGTGTATGACGGGTGTCAGCAATGTAGAGGAGGCCACATCAGGAACACCAGACACAATAGGCAGGTTTGCAGTTGAAGTGCTGTCTCTCCTGGAAGGACTGTTTGGGATCCTGAATGGAGGTGAGAGGGGAGGTGAATGGCCATTTATATAAAGTTACACATAACCCTGGTCTTTCAGAAGCATAGGGGTTAGTGGACCAATAGTCTGGGAGATGGTCTAGTGACCCAGAGATGTTCAATTTACATCAGGATTGCTGAGGAATTAAAGATTAGAATTTAGAACTATGCACACAAGGACAAGTCCTTTGGACCATAATGTCTGTACTGAACATGGTGCCAGATTAAACCAGATCGTTTCTGCCTGAAAATGATCCATATCCCTCCGTTCCCTGCATATTTGTGTGTCTGTCTAAAATGCCACTATCATATCTGCTTCCACCACCACACCTGGCCACCTGTTCCAGACACCTGCTGCTCTTTGTCGAAAAAAAACTTGCTCCGCGCATATCCTTTAAACACTTCACCTCTCACCTTAAACACTGGCCCTTTAATTTCTACCCTGAGGAAAGGATCCTATCCGTCTACCGTCTCAGAATTTCTAAACTTCTATCTGGCCTCCCCTCATCCAACACTCCAGAGAAAATGTCCCAACCCTCTCCTAATTTCCCAGACCCTCTAATCCAGGCAGCATAGTGGTAAACCTTTCCTGTACCCTTTCCAAAACCTCCACATCCTAGATTCCAGACTTTAACCATTTGGAAAGCTTGTGATCAGCAAGATATCAGAAACTGGAGGTTAGTGGCCAGATATGAGCAAGCCTGCAAGTTCAGGCCAGAGTTGAATCTGAGAGCTTGGGGCCAAGGACTGAAGGCCCGGACATGGCCTGCATCTTGGAGTTGCAGGCGTGTGCTGGAGAGGGTGGGAAAGGGGCCTGTGTATTGCTGTGGTCTTGTTTCGTTCACTTGTTGCTGTGCTGCTGGTGTTGTGTTGTTGTGTCGGTGCGCTGAGCATTGCTAGCTGGCACTGGATTGTGTGGCTGCTCCCTTAACATCCTTTGGCATGGTGGTTGTTGAAGCAAACGGCGCAAATCACTGGATGTTTCGATGTACATGCGATAATTAAATCTGAATCCGAGATGAGCATGACACTGTCTAATTATTATTAAAGGCCCAACTGGGGCCTTTTGAAGCCTGATATGAAGGTAATTGATTCTTGGGAAGCCATTCAGTTGTCAAGAGAGTGGCTCATCTCCAGTGTCTCAAGGAATGTTGTCAAAGGGGTAATAAAAGCTGCTCTTGTTAATTTTGTCCACAGCCTGAAAATAAATCCGGAGGACCATTGACCAGACATAACCAACAAAGCAGAGATGAAGATTAGAGATTTGACTACAAAGAGAAGACCCTACTATACATCCTGACGATATATATCCTGACGAAGGGTCTCGGCCCGAAACGTCGACAGTGCTTCTCCTTATAGATGCTGCCTGGCCTGCTGTGTTCCACCAGCATTTTGTGTGTGTTGTTGTTTGAATTTCCAGTGTCTGCAGACTTCCTCGTGTTTACCCTACTATACAATGTATCTCTTTATCATACTCAATATTAGTAATGCTTTTTAAAGATAATGATTAGCTTTATTGGACACATGTACTGTATATTGAAACGTATAGTTGTTGTTTCATAGGGCAAGTGTTTTTCTCTTCACACTTCTGATTGGTTGTTGTCAAGCGACTCCTCCAGCTCGTTGCCACATTGACGAACCACGGCAGAACCATCTCGGATCTTTGTGTGAGAGCATGTCTGGAGCAGGTGGAGAACGTCCTGGGTTGGGACACCACCGGGGCAAGCTGGGGTTTGCCGGGTGCCCCTTCGGTGTAGGGCTTGTGTCACTTTGGCATGTCGACTTCTGAACTGCATCAAATAAAATCAGAGAGGATTGTGCTGGGCAGCCCACAAGGGTTAGCACATTTCTGGCGCCAACTCATTGACTCTGGCCATACGTCTCTGGAATGTGGGAGGAAACTGGAGCACTTGGAGGTAGCCCACGCATTCACGGGGGAGAACAGACAAAGTCCTCACAGACAGTGGCAGCAATCAAACCTCTATCTTACAGCTGGTGCTAACTGCCACGCTACCACGTTAGAGAAGAAGTAAACTTTAATTAAACTTTTGCACAGCGGCTGAAGAACACTTCTTCCGATCTGTTGATGCACGAGACTGCGGATGCTGGAATCGGGGGTAAAAGACAACCTGCCTGAGGAACTCGGTGGGTAGCGCTATTGCAGAAGCTCGAACCAAAACTGACAAATCACCTCCTCCCTTAGATGCTTCTCGAGCTATTGAGTCCCTCTTTGCTTTCTGCTTTGACATTTTATTACTTATTGATTTTATTATCGTCACATGCACCAAGGTGCAATGACAAACTTGGTTTTGCAAGCCATGGGGGACTGCAGTTGCCAGTGTTCAGCTTGATGGAGCTGGAGATGTTGCTGCCAGCACCGACTGTCTGTGGTCTCTCCGTCAAGAAGTCATAGTAGTTATAGAGGGAGGTGTTGAGACCCACAAGGACAGTTTCTCTACCAGCTTCTGAGGAATGATTGCATAGAATGCCAAACAGAAGTCGAATGAACAGCCTCCATGTGGGACGGGACGGAGTGGAGGGCAGATGCTCTTGCACCTTTGGTGAACCGATTTGGATAATATGCAAACTGGTTGGGGTCCAATATAATGAGAGGGCAGGATATAAAGCAGTTCAGATCCAGCCACACAAAGCACTTCAGTAATATTGAGATAGTGGCACTAGACAGTAGTGATTAAGGCAGGTTAACATTGGCCTCTTGGGCACTTCACTTGAAGCCTGTAGGGACAGTGGGCTGTTTCAGTAAGATGTTAAAGATATCCATGAGAGCATCTGCTAGCTGGTCTGCACAATCTTTTAGCCCCTGATGGTATGTTGTCTGGCCCCACAGCTCTGCGTGGGTTGACCCTGACTAGGGCCTTCCTCACATTAGCTGCAACCAGACTCTTCGGGGGAGGAGGCCTTCCTCACCGGCACATCGTTTAGTGCATCAAACCAAAAACTTCCAACCTGTCAGGAAGTGAGGCATCGCTGAGCTTAATGCACAGTGTGGTCTTTTAGTCCGTTATGGTCCGAATGCCCTGCCACATTCGCTGTGTGTCCCTGGTGTCACAGAAGTGGCTGTAGATTCTCTGTGGGCAGTCACGTTTTGCCTTCCTGATGACACGGGAATGCACGGTGCTTGCTGACCTGAGAACCATCTTATCCCCCGACCTGAAGGCCGTATCCTGCTCCTGTAGCAGTGGGTGGACCTCTGGTGTCATCCATGGCTCCCAATTGGAGATAGATTTAATGATAGAGACGTCCTTGATGCACTTCGCCATTTAGCCAGTCACGAATCCTGTATATTCATTGATGTTTATATAACGATCTTAGGTAGCTGCCTCCCAGGATGCCTAAGACTTGAAAGCAAATGCCAATCGCTTCAATTTAGGGAAACTAATGATATCCTATCATTGGAATATCTTATGGCAGGTAATTTAGCAAGGTATGTTCCAGTCTGGACCTAGGACTAGTGAGAGACCCTATGAAGTCCATTGACAGTGATTTCAAGATTTGTTTCGAGTTGAAAACTATTTATAATTTGTGAGACAATGCAATTTCATTATTGCAAAGGCACACAGGAAATAATGTGCAGATGTAGAGCCCCTGGTAGTTTCCTGTTTTGCATCTGTTTAAGTTTACCCATTGTAACCACAAAATAATTTAGAGTAATATGTTAGAAGAAATTAAAACAGTACCAGTTTGATTCTGATTTACTTCATAGGATTGCAGATGTTATTGGAGTAGTTTTAAGCTAACCTGCTGATGGGGTATAAGGGATAAGATTAGACTGGCCATCTGCTGTACACCTTCAATGATTTTATTTTTGCACTTCAATAACTTCAAATGAAATATAATCAGACTAGTTGTAGATAGAGGGACTGACCAAATCCTGCTGGATTAAGATGGGATCCTGCAATACAGAGTGAGGTTATGTAGCCTAACATCACTTTGCCAGTTCCTGTCTTATAATCAGCCCCTTGATCTGATGAAATTCCATCCCCTTGAAATCTTTTCTGATCTAAATTGATGAAGGAGATTTACTTTACTGCCCTTTTCCATCTGAAATATCACATTCTTTTCAAATAATTCCCATTTCTCTGTCTCCTTGGGAATTAGGCTTGGGAAATTGGGGCTGCACTGGAATGTAGTGGTTAGCACAGCGCTTTACAGGACTGATGACCCGGGTTCAATTTCTGCCACTGCCTGTAAGGATTTTGCATGTTCTCTTGGTGACCACATAGGTTTCCTCTGGGTGCTCTGGTTTCCTCCCACAGTCCAAAGACATACCGGCTCATAGGTTAATTGGTCATTGTAAATTGTACTGTGATTAGGCTAGGATTACATTGGGGCATTGGTGGGTGGACCAGCCTGAAGGGCAGGAAGGGCCTATTCCATGTTACATCTCAATAAATAAATACATTTGTATTAGCCAAGTACAAGTAGGACTAATGTGGGCTGGCTGGTGGTGTAGTGGCATCAGTACTAGATTTCAAGGCAGATGGTTCTGAGTTCAAACCCGTTGGGCAGCAGCAGTATCTGTGCAGAAGAAAGGCCTGGTGATCTACTTCCATATCTTGTCATGAAACCCCTCTGGTCCATGAAGTCACGAAGAGTCGGACTCAACTTAACAACTGAACAACACCAAAGGACCAATTCATCACAGTCTTAGAAGTGGAAAACAGGTTAGCTGGGTCAGGCCAGGCAAAATGTCATGACAGGCTTGATGTAGAAATAGGCTTTCCAGCCCAGTTGATACATGGAGGTGCTTATCTTCAATGTGAGTTTAGCAATTGGATCACCTGCTTTTCAAGAGCCGACACTGAGGTTTTGCATCAGTTGTAAAGTGGAGCCAACCACTTCCATAGCTATTGACAGTAATGTGTCTGACCTTCTCACAGTGGTGCCTGGGTTGACTCACCTGCTGACTCACTGTTGGAGAATGAGTATAACTGGTGGCTCATTCCCTTACACACACGTACACTTGGCACCAACAACCATAGGCAAACCTTTCCTCTAATAACCTGCTGGCCATGTACAGCTCTTCAAGGTCATGGAAGAGTTGATATTATTACTCATATAACACTTACTTCCATCTACACAGACATGAAACGAGTGCCAATCAATTCTACCACCAGGTTTCAGCCCTCTGCATAAAATACACACAGTGACCACTTTGTTAGATACACCTGTAATGAAAATAGCAAATCAGAAAATCATGTGGCAGTGACTCAATGCCTAAAAGCATGCAGACAAGGTCCAGAGAATTAGTTGTTGTTCAGACCAAACATTAGAATGGGGAAGAAATGTGATCTAAGTGACTTCGATGGCGGAATGATTGTTGGTACCAGACGGGGTGGTTTGAATATCTCCAAAACTGCTGATCTTCTGGGATTTTCAAGCATCAGTCTCTAGAGTTTACAGAGAATGGTGCAAAAAATCCAAAAAAAAAACATGCAGTGAGTAGCAGTTCTGAGGGTGAAAACACCTTGTTAAAGAGAGAGGTGGGAAGTCAACAGCCAGACTGACTCATGCTGACAGGGAAGGCCGTTGTAACTCAAACAACCACGCTTGTAATGGTGGTGTGCACTCTGAATGCACAACATATTGAACACTGAAGTGGACCGGTACAGAAGCAGAAGACCACAAGCATACACTCAGTGACCATTTTATTAGGTACGGGAGGTACTGAAATACAACGGCCACTGAGTGTATATTTTTCTATGGGGATCTTCACAGTGGTGAAGATGTAAACAGTGGTGAACAGATCACCATGATGTATCTTATGAGGACATAGATTCTCTTTATGAATTGGCACTTTGTCTGGGAATTGTCAGATCCTGGCATCTCATAGTCTTCTCCCACCACTCTCTTGTTATGGTGGGTCTTCGTCCTCCTGTAATATATAAAATTGACGAGTCTCTCGTTGTATGAATGTGGGAGTTGTCTCCCTCTCACCTACAATTTCTGTATCCTTCACAGTCTGTGAAGCTGTTTCAGCAGAGGAAAGGTTGTTGCTGCCAGTGTATGTGTGTGTGAGGGAAGTAGCTTTCAGTGGAGGTCATACAGAAAAATGTCAGGGTAGGCACAGAATTTTTTGTTTGAAATAGCTCAGGTCCTGGTTTACAACTCATTTCTAGTTACATCTACCCTCTTTCAAATATCCTTATGACCAATTTTGCATTACTTTGAAGAGATCTGATTTTGCATTGTGTTAAATTCAAACAAAAGCGGGTGAAATCCAAGCACTTATTTACTGACATACAGAGCAGAATATGACCTTCTGATTCTTCGAGCCGCGCAGCCTAGCGACCCCTGATCATAGGGCAATTTACAATGACCGATTAACCTACTAACTGGTACGTCTTTGGACTGTAGGAGGAAACCAGAGCACCCGGAGTAAACTCGCACAGTGATGGGGGGAACGTACAAACTCCTTACAGGCAGCAGCAGGAATTCTGGGCAATAACTTTAACCACTTTGACCTTCTGTGCCCCCCTGTCATTTCAGTCCAATTTTCATTATTTATTTATTTCATTATTATTTATTTTATTTATTGGTGGTGTTGTAGATCGTGTAGAGGATTGTCAAAGATTGCAGAGAGACATTGATAGGATGCAGAAGTGGACTGAGAAGTGGCAGATGGAGTTCAACCGGGAGAAGTGTGAGGTGGTACACTTTGGAAGGACAAACTCCAAGGCAGAATACTAAGTAAATGGCAGGATACTTGGTAGTGTGGAGGAGCAGAGGGATCTGGGGGTACATGTCCACAGATCCCTGAAAGTTGCCTTACAGGTAGATAGGGTGGTTAAGAAAGCTTATGGGGTATTAGCTTTCATAAGTCGAGAGATAGAGTTTAAGAGTCACGGGGTAACGATACAGCTCTATAAAACTCTGGTTAGACCACACTTGGAGTACTGTGTCCAGTTCTGGTCGCCTCACTATAGGAAGGATATGGAAGCATTGGAAAGGGTACAGAGGAGGTTTACCAGGACGCTGCCTGGTTTAGAGAGTATGGATTATGATCAGAGATTAAGGGAGCTAGGGCTTTACTCTTTGGAGAGAAGGAGGATGAGAGGAGACATGATAGAGGTGTACAAGATATTAAGAGGAATAGACGGAGTGGACAGCCAGTGCCTCTTCCCCAGGGCACCACTGCTCAGTACAAGAGGACATGGCTTTAAGGTAAGGGGAGGGAAGTTCAAGGGGGATATTAGGGGAAGGTTTTTCACTCAGAGAGTGGTTGGTGTGTGGATTGCACTGCCTGAGTCAGTGGGTGG
Source organism: Hypanus sabinus (assembly GCF_030144855.1). Classification (NCBI taxonomy): domain Eukaryota; kingdom Metazoa; phylum Chordata; class Chondrichthyes; order Myliobatiformes; family Dasyatidae; genus Hypanus; species Hypanus sabinus. The sequence continues at coordinate 168,400,795 of NC_082708.1, read as the reverse complement.
AGGCAGATACACTAGTGAAATTTAAGAGACTACTTGACAGGTATATGGAGGAATTTAAGGTGGAGGGTTATATGGGAGGCAGGTTTTAAGGGTCGGCACAACATTGTGGGCCGAATGGCTTGTAGTGTGCTGTATTGTTCTTTGTTCTTATATCCTAATTTTTTATCCCATCAATCATTACCCCTGGAAACTGAATTCACACAAGTCCCTGAAGTTCTTTTTCTTCTTTGTGACTAAATCTCAGGACCTTTTTGTATGGATTTAGTCACAACTTTTCCAGTAAAGTTTGACAAATAGTGTGTTAGTTGATGACACTGTCCATCAATACTTTAAAGGAAAGGTCAAGAAATGGATGAGTGGCAAACCGTCTATTGTTTGGCAAAACAAGTCAATTTACAAAGAGAGCAGAGTTTGTTCGAAAAGCAGAAAAAGATCCTCCCTCTGAATCCATGGTAATATCTTCAGGAACAAAACAAAAAGAGTGGAAGAGCAGTTAAATATAAATAATGCACATAAAATCTGTCACCTACAGCTGTGCCGGAAACAAGGTTGATTGATGGGAAGACAAAAGTGACTTCAGATGCTGGAATCTGGAACTTGCACCATCATCCTGAATAGATGCTGCTTGATCTGCTGTGATCTTCCATTGTTGGGATTTTTGAATAATGGGAAGTTATGCTATTCACTCCAGACTGGCTGGCTATATGTATTGCTATCATATGCAGTTAAAAATGTTGAAAACCCTCATTAAAAGGCTATTTAATGAGGGTTTAAGGTAAGGGGAGGGAACCAGAGGGCATGGATTGAGAATAAGAGGTCAGTTATTTAAAACAGAGTTGAGGAAGAACTTCTTCTCCCAGAGAGTTGTGGAGGTGTGGAATGCACTGCCTCGGAAGACGGTGGAGGCCAATTCTCTGGATGCTTTCAAGAAGGAGCTAGATAGATATCTGATGGATAGGGGAATCAAGGGATATGGGGACAAGGCAGGGACTGGGTATTGATAGTGAATGATCAGCCATGATCTCAGAATGCCAGTGCAGACTCGAGGGGCTGAATGGCCTACTTCTGCACCTATTGTCTATTGTCTAAATACATTCCATATCATTATATGTCAATTATTTTTCACTGATACAAACAAAGCCATTTTGAGATTGACGTTTCCAGCTAAACTTTATGCTGGGTTTGTAATGGTTCATTTGTTCAATATTAGTCACGTCAAAAAGGTTCAAAGGTTCACTTCATTATCAACGTATTTCTGCAGTATACAACTCTGAGATTCGTCTTCTCCAGATAGCCATGAAACAAAGAAAACCATGGAAGTTGTTCACAGAGAAACATCAAACCCACTCCGCGCACAAAAGAAAACAAATCTCTCAAAAGGCAACATGATCGTCAAACCCCAATGCAGAAAAAAATTGCACAAATGACAACAAGAACATCTAACTCCAAACCCCAAACCTCCCCACTTGCATACGGAACAACTACCAATCGTGCTGAATGGCAACAAGAAAGAACTGGCAAAAACCCAGAATATAAAAAACATAAAACTGAAGGAAACCAGTTTGAACTACAGTCCACAGTCCAATCCATAAATTGCAGAACTTTGGTAACATCCTCCAACAGCGTCAAGGGAGAGAGAGCGAGAGACCATTTTAACACAGAGCATTTCCCTAAGGAGCTGCGACCAAGAGGTCCGCAACACATAGACAAGTTATCTGGCAGCAGCGAACGAGAGATCTGTTACATGCAGACACCTTTCTTCTGGGGCAACAAACAAGAGGCACCTTCCCTCGGGAGCAGCAAGCGATAGGCCCTCACATACAGACAGCTTCTCCAGCGGCAACAAGTGAGAGGCAGGTAGTCGATGTTGAGCATTCAGTCGTCTCTGCACTTGCCTCGATGTTTCAATCTTCCTTGATGCTTTAATCTGTGAGAAATGGAGTTTATCGTGGGCTTGCACCCCATCCCTAAGCTTCTTCAGCAGAGGCCACTCACTTCATGGAATTTTCTTGGGGGCAGCTGAGTGGTAGATCACTCAATAGATCTATAAACTGTAAATCGTAGGCTCTAACAGTACCAGAAATCCATTTAAAATATAAAGAAGATGTGGAAGAGGTGAAATTGACACTTTATTCATATGACGTGAGTGATTGTGGTCTTTCCGTGATCATGACTGTTCGTGGCAAATTTTTCTACAGAAGTGGTTTGTCATTGCCTTCTTCTGGGCAGAGTCTTTACAAGACGGGTGACCCCAGCCGTTATCAATATTCTTCGGAGTCTGTCTGCTTGGCATAACTAGGATCAGTGATATGCACCTGTTGCTCATATGACTATCCACCAGCTGGTCTCGTGGCTTCACTGACCCTGATCGGGGGTTGGGGGGGGGGGGGGGGAAGGTGGTACGCCTTGCCCAAAGGTGACCTGCAGGCTAGTGGAGGGAAGGAGTGCTTTACACCTCATCGGATAGGAATGTAACTCCACCCCACCACTCGGTGTGTAAAGGTAAACAACTCAACATGTTTCTGTTCATAATCTTGAATAAAAACAAATAACCTAACATCAGAAATGAAGAAATTTCTAGAATCTATTATGTAAAAAAGACCTACTGAACACTGATTGTGTTTTAGTGGTGGTAATACCCTGGTTTATATTTTTTTTACTGTTACGCTGTTCTGTATTTGATTTTTGTGCTGTCCTCTGTGAGCTACTTGTTTGGGTTACTATTGAAGGGAGAACTGGGAGACCATTTCACTGAACACTTACGCTCTGTCCGCCAGAGAAAGCAGGATCTCCCAGTGGCCACACATTGTAATTCCACGTCGCATTCCCATTCTGATATGTCTATCCATGGCCTCCTCTACTGTCAAGGTAAAGCCACACTCAGGTTGGAGGAACAACGCCTTATATTCCATCTGGGTAGCCTCCAACCTGATGGCATGAACATTGATTTATCTAACTTCCGTTAATGCCCCTCCTCCTCTTCTTACCCCATCCCTCATTTATTTATTTCCCCCCGTTTTTTTCTCTCTCTGCCCCTCTCACAATCACTCTTTGCCTGTTCTCCATCTCCCTCAGGTGCTCCCCCCCTCCTTTCTTTCTCCTGAGGCCTCCTGTCCCGTGATCCTTTCCCTTCTCCAGCTGTGTATCCCTTTTGCCAATCACATTTCCAGCTCTTAGCTTTATCCCTCCCTCTCCTGTCTTCTCCTATCATTTCAGATTTCCCCCTCCCCCCCTACTTTCAAATCTCTTATTATCTCTTCTTTCAGTTAGTCCTGACGAAGGGTCTCGGCCCGAAACGTGGACAGCGCTTCTTCCTAAAGATGTTGCCTGGCCTGCTGTGTTCCACTAGCATTTTGTGTGTGTGGCTAGAATTGTGTGCCACCTAGTTAGGATGGCCGGATTAAGAGGAGGTTTCTCTGGTGAGGGACACTAAAGTTGGGGCTTTTGTTCGAGAGAAGTTGCTGGAGGGAAGAGGTCGTAGGATTCGGCCCAGAGCAGGGTTGTGATTCGACGAAACCCAGGGTGAGATCGAAGGAGAATCGGTGAAGAGGAAACCGTGAGCTCCAACTTGTGCACATTAGGCTGTTTCATTAAACTGGGCCCTTTACTTGTTTTTTTTTGTTCTTTTCTTTACTAACCCTTCAGTCAAATTAAGAATTATAAAGCTAAATTGTACGCAATCTAATGTCTGTTATTTTGTGGCATTCATTTGTAACGGTAATGAATCAAGCAGCATCTACACAAACAGGGTTTTAGAAACATAGAAAACCTACAGCACAATACCAGCCCTTTGGCCCACAAAGTTGTGCCGAACATGTCCCTACCTTAGAAATTACTAGGTTTACCTATAGCCCTTTATTTTACGAATCCATGTACCTATCCAAGAGTCTCTTAAAAGACCCTATTGTATCCGCCTCTACCACCATCGCCAGCAGCCCATTCCACGTACTCACCACTCTCTGAGTAAAAAACTTACCCCTGACATCTCCTCTGTACCTACTCCCCAGCACCTTTTGGGGTGGCCTCACGCTTCAATCTCATATGTTTGGCAGGGCCAGAGATTGTCTTCCCTTGACTTACGCAGCCGACGGAACCAGAGTGTTTCAGCTGTATTGGACGAAGTCAGCTCAAGTTAATGAAAGAGAAATCATGCCTAACAAATCTACAGGAGTTTCTTGAGGATCCAACTAATAAATTGGATAAGGGACAAACAATGGACTGTGACGTTCAGAATGCTTTTGTTAGTGTGTAAGTTAAAAGCCCATGTGATTATGCACGTGAACTACTCTACCTAATCTCTCTTTGATCCTAAATACAAGAGATTCTGCAGATGCTGGAAATCCAGAGAAACATGAATGGTCTCAGTCTGAAACGTTGACTGTTCCTCCCCATAGATGCTGCCTGGCCTGCTGAGTTCCTGCTGCTCTTGGTGGCTGTTGCTCTCTCTTTCCCACACTCCCTGCGTTTATGCTGCCTCACCTTCTTCTTCTTAATGAAACACCAAACTCTGTACATTCTAGAATCAGGTTTATTACCACCAACACTTGCTGTGAAATTTGTTGTTCTATAGCAGCAGTACAGTGTAAGGTTGGTTCCTAAGGTTGTCAGGCCGAGGAGTGGTAGTGGGGGAAAGCTCCCACTACCTAAAAGTACTCCTCACGGCATGTGACTCAAATAGCCTCTGACAACCAGGCCCAACTCCTGGCCTTCCGGTGTGGCTTAGCCTCTAAGCCTGGCGGAACAGTTTCTACTGACAGGAGGAGGGGTGAAGGCGGGTCTTGGCACCTTAAAACCAGTTCTTCGGGTAGATGGAGTTTGTCAGCCAGGGAAGGCAGCCCATCTAAGAGAGGGAAAACTCTGATTTCAAACCTCCGCTGCCTTGCGGCCATACCCACTCATGGGAAAGGCTTTGGGAGTAAACCCTGAGAACAAATCCAGAGCAGGAGTCCATAAGGCAGTCCGATGCTGCCTTCAACCTCGTTCTGGCAACTCCTGTGATGACACTGGTGCCAAGCTGTATCGGCCCTTGCCCTTCCCTCGGACAACATCAGTGGCGTGGAGAGGGGAGACTTGCTGCACGGGCAACTGATAGTCTTCCATACAACCTCGCCCAGGCCTGTGCCCTGGAAACCTGGTCTTGCGAGACTAATGGATGCCACCACTACAGTGTAAGACATAGAAAAACCAATAGGTAAATAGTGCAAAAGTGAGCTAGAGTTGATGGCTTCAAGGATCATTTGGAAATCTGGTGGTTGAGGGAAAGAATTTGTTCTTAAAACGTGTTCTTAATAAGTAGAGTGTGGGTCTTCTGGCTCCTGTACTTCCTCCCCAATGGTAGCAATGAAAAGAGGGCAAGTCCCAGATAGTGAGGGTAGTTTATGATGGATGCTGCCTTTTGAAGAGGTCCTTGATGGTGGGTAAGTTTGTGCCAGTGACGACGCTGGCTAAGTCTACAACCCTCTGCACATTCTATTTCATTTGTCACCTATCTGCGCTATTGCACCAGTCGATCTACAACCTGTTTGAGTGTACTACTATCCAGCTCATTACCTTTCCACACACCCCATGCACCAGTGTGCAGTTCATTAACATATATTGAGGACCAGATGGATTTGTGTAGAAGAATCGTTAGGTGCCGAGCCTTTGGAAATTCCTCTGCAGGCTTCTGTCTGGTCTAAATGTTTTCTCTGTTTCTTATCACTCTGCTAGCTTTCTATCCATGCAGCTGCTGGCTCTTCAGTTCTAAAGACTTCAGCATTGCTCTGGATCCCATCAAATAGATTAGAAACACGTGAGCATACAAACAATTGAATTAGGAAGAGAGACCACCCTCCCCCTCAAGGCTGCTCTTTGTTTAATAAGATCATGGCTGATCTGATTGTAGCCTCATTTCCGTATACCCCTCTATACATGGTAACCTTTCACACCCTTGCCTATCAGGCAACGAGTCATTTTCACTCAATGCTAGCAAGACCAAGGAGCTGATTATTGACTTCAGGAGGAGGAAACTGAAGGTTCATGAGCCAGTCTTCATCAGGGGATCAGAGATAGACAGGGTCAGCAACTATAAAGTCTTTGGATCTGACCTGGGCCTAGCACAGGGATGATCAATGCTGGTTTCAACTCATCTTCTTTGCCATTTGTCCATATTCTTCTATTCCCCGATCTATCAAATATCTATCCACCTTGAATGCTTCAAATGATCCAGTTTACTTATTCCTCTTAGATGAAGCATTGTTGATGGTTTCCAGGGGTAATGATTGATGGGTAAAAAATCAGGATGTAACAATAAATAATGAAATTAATGAAAGGATATGGGGTCACAGAAGGTAAATGTGGTTAATATTGTTGCCCAAAATTCCCACTGTTGACAGTAAGGAGTTTGCATGATCTCCCCGTGATTGCATGTATCCCAAACCTGAATTGACTACAATAAATATGAATTTGATTCATACAGCACCTTCGTTATGACATTACAGATTGACAGGACATGAGTCAATGCTAATAATGTGAACCTTTGTTCTAAATCCCTAACTTCCCTTGAACTGAATGGCTTGCTGGATCATTCCAATGTCAGCCACATTGCTCTAGGTGTAGTTATATAAAAGAAAGTGCACAAGAATAGCATTCATGGCCTCTCCTCCTTTTTCTCATGGTCCACTATCCTCTCCTATCAGATTCCTTCTTTATCCTCCTCCCGCACCCATTTACCTTCTCTCTCACATCGCTTTACCTATCGCCTTTTCCAGTTGGTGCTGCTCCCTATCACCCTATCACTTTCCCAACTCCCCTCCCCCACCTTCTTATTCTGGCTTCTGCCCCCTTCCCTTCCAGTGCTGATGAAGCGACTTGGCCTGAAGCATTGACCATAGATGCTGCTGAGGTCCTCTAGCATCTTGTGCGTGTTGCTCAAGGTTTCCAGCTTCGGCAGAATCTCTTTTGTGTATGATTGGCACCAGTGGCCAGATGGATTTTTATGCCAATCCAATAGCTACCATAACTGAAGCTAGGATTTTATTCCAGGTTAATTTAATAAATCTGGGCCTCTGGGCCATCCGGTGAAATGGAAGTCCAAAGCAACAGAAGAACTTACAAAAAAAATGATGAGTATTTGAAAATCATGGCTCATTTGGGACCTGGCATAAACACCGGAGTGATAGCTGAAGAAGACTGGGCAGCATGTTGCAGAGTTTTGATGAGAGGAAGATGGCACTTTGGAATGTCGGTCAAGAAATAACAAAGACACCAGCTTGGATTTCAGTAGCAGCTGTAGCAGAGGAGAAATTGCACAGAGCTTGAGAGTGAAATGAATTCTTCTTAGTAACAGCATTGATATGTGGTGATTGCAGGTCGGGTACATCACCCGGGTGTTAACAGTCTGGCTTAACCTCAGATAGCCACCAGGGAGAGACGTTTGTTATCACACAGTTGTGTCATATTATCTTGCAGATATATTACAAGGATACTTCAGAAATGTTTATTTGGCTGTGAAGGCATCTTGAGATTGAGAGCTGAATATATAATTGCATCTTTTCCTTGTAAGTGTTTTCAGTCTGAAGAGAAATGTCTATGGGAGAGGTAATTGTTTGAGAAACAGGGCAAGGGGCCAACATGCCCAATCTCTTCAGCTTCTGCTCAAGTGTTTCTTTCCTCGTGACATCAATGTGGAAAGTCTAGGACCATAGTAAATGGAGTGCAGATAATAACAGGCTTCAGCAGCCGTGAGGTAGACTGTTGAAAGGGGCAGGGTTCAAGCAGACTTAATTTAATGCAGAGAATTGCATGCTGGTGGATTGGATGAGGAAAGGCATTATCAGTTAAACAAGACAATTCACTGAGGTACCAGGGGACTCTGTGCACACTGAGGATAATTTGAGAAGACTGTTAAAGAAATAGTATTATTTCAGTATTCAGTATTAGAGCTGGTGGTGCAGTGGCATCAGCACTGGATTTTGGCGCGAATGGTCCTGAATTCGAATCCAGCCAGCTCCTTACACGCTTTCCAACTGCGTGTCAAGCTAGCAACAGCCTCATGAAAGGACAGTTACAGAAACAGCGTAAATGCTGTCTGATGCACCAGAGGGCATGAAAAGCTGCAACAACAATTAGCAATAATGATAAGAGAAGAATCGATTTAATTACAGGGGAATAAAACAGGGGAGGATCGAGGGGTGAAGGGTGTCTGAGGCTGGGGCAGAGGTGTGAGAGGCGAAAAAGGATGGTGCTGCAGTGTAGCGGTTTAGTGTGATGTTATTAGTGCCCGTGACCCAGCTCCATTTCTGCTGCTCTCTGGGAGGAGATTGTATATTCTCCTTGTGACTGTGTGGGTTTCCTCTGGTGCTCCGGTTTCCTCAAACGTTCCAAATACGTAAAGGTTAGTAGGTTAATTGGTCGCCTGGGTGCAAGTGGGCTGGAAGGGCCTGTTACGGTGCTGTATCTTTACATAAATAAATAAATACTTAAATAATAAATCTTTATGGAATATTATGTCTGTGTCAAAAAGCGGAACGCTGGAAGAATTCAGTCAGGCAGAATCTATGGAGACAAAAGATGTAAGTGTCTGCATTAGTACCCTGCATCGGGAGGTCTTCCAACATCTGTTTTTGGTTTTGCATTCCAGCAACTGCAATCTTTTGTTTTCTTTATTCATACTTCTTTCAGTTCTATGCTTACCACCAAAGGAAGGGTTTCTGGATCTGAGAGAGGGTGACGGAGAAACTTACTCAGCAGATTGGACTGCAGTTATATGGATGGACTGGTGAAATGGGGGTTGGACTCCTTTGGGGAGATAATGTCAAGAGAAACTTTGATAAAGATGTTCTCAATTCCATCATAACCGTTCTGGAAGATAGAGAAGCTCTTTCCAGTGACAAAAAGGAGAGAGAAGATGAACCAAGAGGTTCGTCATCTGCTGAGGGCTAGACTTGTGGCATTTATGTCTGGTGACCAACATCTGTACAAGAAAACCAGGTATGACCTGAGGAGGACTGTTTCAAGAGCACAGAAATAATATGGAGTGAGGCTGGAGGTGACATCGGAGGCACAACAACTCTGGCAGTGTTCATGCCCACTTTGAAAGTGAAAATTCCTGCAGCATCCAATGACCCTGTGATCTTTGTCTCGGGGGCAGATGTCAGGGTGTCTTTCAAGAGGGTGAACCCTCGCAAGGCGGCAGATGGAGTACTCCCTGATGGAGTACCTGGTAAGGCTCTGAAAATGTGTATTCGAAGATATTTTCAATCTCTCACTGCTACAGTTGGAAATTCCATCTGCTTCAAAAGGGCAACAATTATGCCAGTGTCCAAGAACAGTAACGTGAGCTGCCTTAATGACTATTCTCCAGTAGCACTCACATCTACACTGAGAGGTTGGTCTTGGCTAGAATCAGCACCTGCCTCAGCAAGGATCTGGACCCACGGGAACATGCCTATTGCCACAGCTGCAATCTCAATGGCTCTTCATATGGCCTTAGACACCTAGATATAACACTTATGTCAGGATGCTGTTCATTGACTATAGCTCAGTGATTAACACCATCATTCCTACAGTCCTGGTGAAACAGCTACAGAACCTGGGCCTCTGTACCTCCCTCTGCAATTTGATCCTTGACTTCCTAACCAGAAGACTGCAATGTGTGGATTGGTGATAACATCCCCTCGCTGACGATCAACACTGGTACTCCTCAGGGGTGTGTGCTTAGCCCACTGCTCTATTCTCATGACCGTGTGGCTAGGCGTAGCTCAAGTACCATCTAAAGATTTGCTGATGATACAACCATTGTTAGTAGAATCTCAGATGGAGATGAGAGGACATACAGGAGTGGGATATACCAGCTAGTTGACTGGTGTCACAGCAACAACCTTGTACTCAACATCAGTAAGACCAAAGAGCTGATTGTGAAATTCAGGAAAGGTAAGACAAGGGAACACGAACCAATCCACATCGAGGGATCAGAAGTGAAGAGGGTGAGCAATTTCAAGTTCCTGGATGTCAAGATCTCTGAGGACCTAACATGGTCCCAATATATTGATGCAGCTATAAAAAGGGCAAGACAGTGGCTATATTTCATTAAGAGATGAAATCTGGTTTGTCACCTAAAACACTCTATACTTCTATAGATGTACCATGAAGAGCATTCTGACAGTCTGCATCAGTGTCTGGTATGAGCGTCTCCTGCACAGGATCAAAAGAAGCTGCAGAAAGTTGTAAAATTAGTCAGCTCAATCATGGGTACTGGCTTCTGTAGTAACCAAGGCATCTTCAAGGAGCGGTGGTTAAGAAAGGAGGCGTGCATTATTAAGGACCCCCATCACTCAGGACCTGGCCTCTTCTCATTGTTACTGTCAGAAGGAGGTACTGAAGCCTGAAGGCACACACTCAGCGATTCAGGAACAGCTTCTTCCCCTCTGCCTCCATTTCCTAAATGGACATTGAACCCATGAACATGACCTCACTTTTTAAATTACTTTGCTTTTCCACTGCTATTTTTAATTTAACTATTTAATTTACATATACACTGTGTGTATATATTTACATTGATTCATTTATTTATTTTTTATATAATATCATGCATTGCAAAGTACAGCTGCCACAGAGTTAACAGAGTTCACGACATATGCTGGAGATAAACCTGATTCTGATTCTGATTTGGCAAAAGTCAGGAGGCAGCAATGTTTTTGATGCAGCAGGCTACAAAGAAGTGAAACATGCTGTTGAAGATCTAACAGCAACACAGATGCTGGAAATCCAGAGTAACACACACAAAATGCTGGAGGAACTCAGCAGGTCAGGCAGCATCTGTGCAGAGGAATAAACGCAAAGCTGGAGTTGCCCTCAGTTGTAAGGAACCTTAAAGACAACATGTATTTAAAATGGCAATGCATTTGGAAGGATTCAATATAAAGGGGCCTGTATAGGAGCATCAATAAACAGGGGTTTTGTACCAACACTTTGATTGTTTATTCCCTCCATAGGTGTTATGTAAAGCTCCAACAATGATCTTTGGAATGGGAGTGGTTCAAAACCAAAGGAAGAAAGAAATGCAGGGAGAAGGAAGGAGGAATGGGAATAATTGGGTGGCATGAGGGCAAGTAAGATTCCTCCTCTGCATATCCTTCACTGGATCTGCCCTGTTGCCCCCAGACAAGTAAAATTCTTAGAACAGCTTTCTAAACTGCTTTGTGGAGGTCTCAGCACAGAAGTGCAACTCCACAGTGAAAGGGTCAATGATGAGTTCTTTTTTTCACTAAGAATACAATGAATAATGTTGCCCCACTGCTTCCTGGCCCTGCTGGTTGGCTTCCTACTCTGTGGAAGCTAATGCTTCAGTTACTTCAGCATCGTATTTCTTTCAGGACCGAAACTGGCAGCCGAACAGCAGACTAAATGCTGCTCTTTATACTGCTTTTTTTTCTTTCTCTCATTCCGTGGTGCCCAAGTATCCGACTAGCTAAAGACCAGGAGCCAAATGCACATCACTGCCACAATGCTTTAACACCACTGACTCAGGCATCACTGGCTTCAGTGAGGCATTAATCCCTCATCCCCACCAAACCCGCCTCTTACAATCGCGTCTTTTTTACTGTGTGGGGGTGGGGGTTGCTGCTTGGAATGAGAAATAGCAGCTGGGTGCAGGAAAGGGCAAAGTAATTCATTTAGTTAGCAGAAGAAGACCAGAGCGGGTACCAGACAGCGAGACAGAAGTGAAACAAAATACGGTAACTTAGTGAGCCTGGTTTATAATGAACTTGGATCCAGCAAAAAAAAATGCCATTTACAGTGAATAAATAAACATGTCTACTTCTCCCTGTAAAAGAACTGAAAAGTCAGAAATATCGCTGTCATGAAATTACTGCCGCTTACAGTGGGAATCTGAGTTCCAATCTTCCTCTAATTAAGCCCTTAAGTAGCAGTGGAATGCACCACATGCAGCAAGGGAGCCCAGTGCCTCAAGGCACAAACTACTTTATCTTTGTCGACACAGTGACCAATCTCTTAATTATACTTTTAATATATGTTTATTCGACTTCAACTGCAGGAAGTGGATAATTTTCGGATTGCAGACTTTTATTTCGGTAAGTCGCAGGTCAGGTGGCAACCTGGAAAAGTAGAGGAAATCCCTTTGGGATAATGATCGCTCTTGGCCAATGCTGGTGGCGGCATCGGTTCTGGAACTGAAGTTAAACAGGCTGTTTTCTCTCTTTGATCAAAGCTCACAAAGTTATTGGCTTTCAATGTGGTGAACTATGTGAAGGAGAACTGTATCCTTGTGGCACAGGCTGGCAAAGGACTGGAAATCAGATTACTTTGAGTGGGGTGGGTGGGTGGTAAAGTGAACCTTCTATGACTGATAATGGGTTGCCATATGTGTGGAGAAACATCAAAGCAATGGAGAGCTGTACATCCAAAGTGTTAGACTGGAAGTTCAAAGCTGTCTCAGACTGCTCCATTCTCTGTTTAAATCAAGTCAATTGGCCAGACTGACAGAACTGATATCCCAGTGAAGAAATGTGAAAGGAATTGTCAAATCATCAAACCTTAAATTCCATGATATGTCAAAGCACCAGGCCAATCGCTGGCAAGTAAGCTCCTCGTGATAACCATCTACCACAATGCCCATCAGTACTCCTCCATGATGAAACCTTCTCTTCTATACCTGTGCCCTAGGCCCTGGTGTCATTGAGTTGGTTAGTGAACACAGTCGTGCCACAACACATAGTCTGGATGGAGGACTTTACTGTCTGTCATCAGGGGTGACATTGTGGTAATTGGATAAGTTAGAGTTAGGCTCAAAAATGAACTAACCAGCAAAACTGTATTCCATAAGTATCTGTCTGTCAAGCCAGGTAACCAGACTAGCTTCAGTGAGGGGTGTATGACACTGGCCCAGAAGCTCCACAAGACATAAGGCACCAACCAGGCAAAACTAGTACACAGATAAAGAACAATGATAAAGATAGAGCCAAGCAATTGCTAATACTTTCACAGCTGTCCTGATTTTTGGTCAGATACGACCTGATCTCAGCTCCACTTTCCGGTCGAATCTCTTGTTTCCTCTGTAGTCCAAAAAATCTACTTAATGACCCAGCGTCACTTTCCTCTGGGACAAAGAAGACATTTGAATGACCACGTAAACAAATCACAACAATTTAAAGAATTGGCGAGAAACAGGAAAGAAGAAAGTTGTTTGAATATTTGCCTTTACCCCTTCTGGGGTTCTGATAGGTAAATGAAGCAACGATACATTGCCCAAAGTCCATTTTGGGTATTAGGTGTTGGTTTTTTGGCCAATGCAGCTCTGGAAGTCTGCCTGTACTGTTGTGGCATCAATATTGGGTAACTTGTCTTGTCTAGACTAGTTTGCCACTGCTTAAAGTATTTATATGATTCAATAGCATTGTTCCAGCTCTAAAATAATTTCTAAAGCTTATTCATACCACATTCTTGAACTTTGATTTTTGGAACCTTTCTTGGCTCATTTCATGTTGATAGAACCCCAAGTGGTTCTGATCAATACTCCTGTGAGAACATAATTCTGTTTTCCTTTTAACAAGCTTACTCTTCTTTTGCTGTTGTTTCCTAAAATCAACAATAAAATAACTTTAAAGTTCTTGTTAAAAATTAATTTGATCAGAATTTCCTGATTTGCTCAACTCTTGGAGTTACCTCCCCACTGAGTCCAGAGGATCTTCAAGCCATAAATTCCCCGTCCTCAATTTTCATCATCTCTGGAGTGATGGTCTGAGCTTTAAGTTCTTGAATTCCCTGTTAAGATCTTTTTGCCTCTTTGTCCTATGTCCCACTTGTATGATGGTCTTTTAATTTAAGATCTTTGATCTTTTTTCATTTGCCTTCCAATGACAAATGCAAAAGAGTAAAGAGTGGAAAGAGTGTTGTGCAGACTGAAGTAGTACAAATGCTTAAGTGACAGTAACAGAATAACTGTGAAAGGTAGAATTAAGAGTGCTGTACTTACTTTAAGGCAAAAACTTAACCATGCCCTCTCCTGTTCTCTCATGTCCCACGACAGAAGTTGAAGAAGAGAGGGGAAATTATCCTGATAAGAAAAATCAGAAACTGATGAAAATACTCTGTCAGGCAGCAGCAGTGGAAAGAGAAACAACAGTGATGTTTTCATTCCATGATCTTTCAGTAAATTGGCTGTGATGGACAGCTAACTAGTGCAAACCATGTGGTCTGCCACTTAGAGACAACCAAGTGTAATTAGGGCCTGGATGCTTGGAACGCTGGCCTGGGACTGGATGTTAATATTAGTTTGCTTGTTCTCCCATTGAGTTTGAAGGATTTTATGGGGGACATCATTGTTGGTACTTCTTTCGTGCTTCAATGGCTCTGCTATAGTTCACTCATGTCATACAGGATAAACAGATCCTGTATAAACGTAGAGGAGGGTTGGGATCATCAGGTGCCTCATTAAACATCTGGATCTTCAGACAGACTCTACCTCAGGTGTAAAGACTGTATTAGCATACTGATGAATGGGGACAGTAGATTTCATTGAGAGGAGCCATCAAGGATATGAAAAACAGTTCACATTTTCCTGTGACTTGTAGTGAATCTTCATGATGGGAAAGCAATGTTGTACAGTGTTGTAGAATGGAGGCAGTTTGGAGAGGAGCGTTATTTTGTGGTAATTGAGTGAAAGGCCCATTTTCTCATACTCTTCAGCTGATGTTATCTTGGAGCTCAGCCTCTGAGTGTGAATATATACACACATTAGCTTTATTGCAGCTCAGGAGAATGTATGAGGCATTGTCTGAGGAAGATCTGTTTTCACTGGGTCCCTGAGACCTACAACATTGATATTTTTGCAGCCTGGGGCCAGACTGTTAAAGCTTAGATGATGTTACTCCAACGGTCACCACTTCAGTCTAAATCTTGCTTGGATTAGGACACAATTTAACAGGTGTCAATTCATGTCAATCCCTTGCATTCTCTCCATCTCTAATTCTTCTTCACTTTTAGTATCCCAATGGCCCCCTGGTCTTCTCCCACCATCCCTCCCTTCTGAAACTCCACTACCCTCCCCATGCAAACATGCTCTTGCTTCCTTCCCTGTACTGGGCTCCCAACTCTCTCCTTGGGGCCTCTGCTCTTCAGTCTCAGTATCTTGCCCACCCCTAACCCTCCATTGCTAATCAATTGAGATCGAGTTCAGCATTATTTGCATTATTGAATTAGTTGTTCTTACACTACAACAATGATGATCTTTGAGATACACTTAATTAGCTGCAAAATGCATTGGGATATCCTGAAGTGCAAAATATAGTGCGATTTCTTGGTTTAGTCTTTGATGAAGGAGAGCTTTTGCTGATGATAATATGGCAGAGCAGTAGTAACACACGCCTTCTAATCGACCTTCAATTCAAAGTTGTTTAGTTCCCTATCTCATCCAAGGACAAGAAATGAATTGAGAAATAGTCCAAGAAGTAAGTTTAATTAACGGCATGAAGTTATTTTACAATTGTTTATAACGATAAACAAAACATCTTCCTCAGAATGTTACAAAGCAATACACAGACAATGAAGCATTGGAGATTGGACCTGGCAATGTGTGTGTCATTGCCAGGAGTCCATAATTTAGTCAATTTCATTTGCACCTATTAATTTATAAGCTTATTATATATGTATAACATAATATATAGCTGCATTAATAATGATTATTATATTGTATATTATTATATGTAAACTTATTGCTTTTAAACATTTATAAATTAATTTCTGAAGATACAAAACTTGCAGGTTGCCCTGAACAGTCCTTGACTATTTGTTTTGATGCATTTTACTGTACATTTTGATATTGTACATGCCACAATCAAGCTAATCCTTCTTTCTTTAGAAAATGAACAAAGGCATAAATGAAGTTACTATATGTTTTTCATAGTTAACGATTCAGCAATGTGTTGTCATGTTGTGTATTGTACAACTTATGCTGACACACAGAGGCAATGTGTACAATCTAAACGTCAAACAGTGACTGTGACAATCTGGAGCGTCTTGCCTCATATTTTAATTAAAACATGGAGATCAACATGAAAACATAAAACTATTTTGGAGAGAGACACTGAATTAATGGGGTGCAGAGGTTGGAGCAGAGTTTAACTGAGGCGCCAGCGTAGAGGTGGAAAGCAAACTATAATGAAGACTAGAGGAAACTGGAGAGATCAGATTGCAAAACTGCAGGAAGCTAGGTCATAATTTCTAAACCTGAGCACCTCAACTCTGTTCAATAAATCTTTCACTGAGTAGTATATAAACCATGCAAGAGTGCTATGGTTGAGTTCTGGTTAAACAAAGTCAGCTACCTGACTGTTAAGATAGGAAGATACATCTGTGGCATTGGATGTATGATCCTGACTGCTCCATTGAAGCAAAGACAATGATAAAGTGCTGTAATTCTAAAATTCAATGATTCAAAGTACATTTGTTATCAAATTACGTGTGAAGTTTGCAACCCTGATATTCGTCCTCCTGCAGACAGCCATGAAACAAAAAATCACCATGGACCCATTCATTAAATACCCAGTGAGCAACAAAAAAGAACAAATTGCCCAAATGGCAAAAAACGAGCAAATAATACATAGAATATTAAACTTCAAACTGCAGAGCTTTGAAACAGTCTATGAACGTTCAGTTTAGTTCAGTTCAGTACAGCTTAGCACTGTGTCATTTGTTGACTGCAGGCCACAGAGCTAGTCGCCTCAATCAAAATTATATCAAATAGCAATAAAAAAGGGGGTAACCAGAAAAAAATATAACTCGAACTGCAGAGTCCTCTAAAAATACATTCAAACCACGCCAATCAAACCTTGTTCAATTCCCAAGACTCCAGCACATTCCTTTGGCAGCAGCAAGTGAAAGGGAGGGAGAGACCAATCAAACACAAGGGAAAAGTGTTGAACACCCACTCACCTTCCACTCTCATCCTTGTTGATTTCAATCTTGCTTGATGCTTTAATTGGTGAGATCAGCAAGAAATGGAATCGATCATGGGCTTGCACCCTGGCTCCAGGCTTCTTGGCCTCCAGGCTGCACAATTAACTCCAAACTCCCTCAGAGACAGCAAAGTGCCAAATCACTCAATCGGCCCAAAAACACACCATCAAAATGTAAATCATGGGTTCCAATCGCACGCAGCTTAGTAGTAGAGTCATATTTGAAAGAAGAAGGAAAAGAAGTAGCTTTGTGAACTACTAATGGTGTGACCTCAAACCTTTAAGGGGAGGAAAGAAATTTCCAATGTGCAATATCTACCTGTGGTTACTCGCTGGCCTCAGGAAATTGGGTAATTTGAGAACCGTCATTAAAATTGTAGATTGTACACTGTTCTGTTTGGGGAAAATCAAGAGCTTTTCAAAATCAAGGAATGGATAAAAAAACAGTTTCTCTGAACTTTGCATTTGCCATTTTTCTTTTAGCTGAAAGAACCAAGTACTGGGGTTCAGCCAATTAAAGTGATTTTAGGGAGTCCGTCAACCTGATTTTGGAAGTCAGAGAAATGACAGGGGGAAGAGGATTTACCTTAGCTTTAGACAAGGAATACTGCCTGATGCACCATCAATAACTCTCTCTGAGACGTGAAGGTGAGATATCGGCTTTTATTGACTGGAAGAAAGAACAAGCAGTAGTTGACCACCATACTACATCCTGGAGACTGAGGGCTGGGCTCAGGCCTCAACCGCCTTTATACCGGGGTCTGTGGGAGGAGCCATGGTCAGTGGGAGGGGCCACAGGAACAGTCAGCAGGGGGCATGTCCTGACAGGTATATGTAGTTCACCACACTGCCCCAAGAAAGCAACATCCATCATCAAGGGCCCTCACCATCCAGGCCATGCTCTCTTCTAGCTGCTGCATCAGGAAGCAAGTACAGGAGCCTTAAGTCCCACACCACCCGGTTCAAGAACAGTTTTTAGCCTTCAACTATCAAGCTCCTGAACTGCCCACAAGACTGAAGTGATTCCACAACCTATGGACTCCCTTTCAAGTATTCTTCAGCTCATTTTCTCAGAATTATGTATGTATTTATTTGTATTTCCGCAGTTTACACATCACTATTTCTGTCAGTCTTTGTGTGTAGTTTCTCGCTGATTCCATTGCATTTCTTTGTTCTACCATGAATACCAGCAAGAAAATGAATCTCAGAGTAGCAAATGGTGATATATACATACCTGGGTAATAAATTTACTTTGAACTTTGAGATATCTGTAGTCAGAGTCTTTTCTTCCCAGAATGGAAATGTTATATACGAGAGGGGGAAAGTTTAAAGGAGTTTTATGAAGCAAGTTGTTCACACACAGAGAGTGGTAAATGTTGCAAGAGAGCTGGTGGAAGCAGATACTATGGCAATATTGCAGTGGTGTCTAGACAGACACGTGGACAGGGATTTGAGGGATATGCACCATGCGCGGACTGAGGCATTTGCATCCGGGTCAGCACAGTCATGCGCCAGTCACCATTCCTGTGCTGTTATATTTCTATGTTCTGAGAGCTAAGCTGATGCACTACCGCCTGTGGGTTTCCGCTGAGACTGCAAAGCTGAACTGGCAGGTTAATTGGCCACTGTATAATTACCTCAGCGTCGGTAAGTAGCAAAAAGAACAAAAGAGGGTTGGTAGGCATGACAGAGCGAGGAAATAAAGGAAAGGGGAGCGAGACTGATAAAATTCCTTTTATTGGAGCTGGCATGAGTTTGATAGGCAGAATGAATATCATCTCTTCCTTAGCTTTTGGTTGAATCGTTTTAATGGGTTTTCATCATCCCCAAATCAGTTTCATGGAAGTTGCACCTATGCCCATAAACACTGCTTTCTCCCTCATCGACTCAGTATTCCCTTCACTGAAGGTTGGCTGGAGGCTGGAGATTGAACAATTGGCAGGTCTACCAGAGGAAGCAGAGGAGTGGAGAGAAGCGCACCGGTCATTCATGTATTTTGTAAACAGATCTCCCACTCTAAATGCTGAACATAGAAACATAGAAAATAGGTGCAGGAGTAGGCCATTCAGCCCTTTGAGCCTGCACTGCCATTCAGTATGATCATGGCTGATCATCAAACTCAGAACCCTGTACCTGCTTTCTCTCCATACCCCCGATCCCTTTAGCCACAAGGGCCATATCTAACTTCCTCTTAAGTATAGCCAATGAGCCGGCCTCAACTGTTTCCTGTGGCAGAGAATTTCACAGATTCACCACTCTCTGTGTGAAGAAGTTTTTCCTCATCTCGGTCCTAAAAGGCTTCCCCTTTATCCTTAAACTGTGACCCCTCGTTCTGGACTTCCCCAATATCGGAAACAATCTTCCTGCATCTAGCCTGTCCAATCCCTTTAGAATTTTATACGTTTCAATAAGATTCCCCCCTCAATCTTCTAAATTCCAGTGAGTATAAGCCTATTCAATCCAGTCTTTTCTTCATATGAAAGTCCTGCCATCCCAGGAATCAATCTGGTGAACATTCTATGGCAAGAATGTCTTTCCTCAGATTAGGGGACCAAAACTGCACACAATACTCAAGGTGCGGTCTCACCAAGGCCTTGTACAACTGCAGTAGAACCTCCCTGCTCCTGTACTCAAATCCATTTACTATGAATGCCAACATACCATTTGCCTTTTTCACTGCCTGCTGTACTTGTATGCCCACCTTCAATGACTGGTGTACAATGACACCCAGGTCTCGTTGCATCTCCCCTTTTCCTTGTCGGCCACCGTTCAGATAGTAATCTGTTTTCCTGCTCTTGCAACCAAAGTGGGTAAACTCACATTTATCCACATTAAATTGCATCTGCCATGAATTTGCCCACTCACCTAACCTATCCAAGTCACCCTGCATCCTCTTAGCATCCTCCTCACAGCTAACACCACCACCCAGCTTCGTGTCATCCGCAAACTTGGAGATGCCGCATTTAATTCCCTCGTCTAAAACATTAATATATAATGTAAACACTGGGATCCCAGCACTGAGCCTTGCGGTACCTCACTAGTCACTGCCTGCCATTCTGAAAAGGCCCCGCTTACTCCCACTCATTGCTTCCTGTCTGCCAACCAATTCTCTATCCACATCAATACCATACCCCCAATACCGTGTGCTTTAAGTTTGCACACTAATCTCCTGTGTGGGACCTTGTCAAAAGCCTTTTGAAAATCTAAATATACCACATCCACTGGCTCTCCCCTATCCACTTTACTAGTTACATCTTCAAAAAATTCTATAAGATTCATCAGACATTTTTTTTTCACAAATCCATGCTGACTTTGTCCGATGATTTCACCTCTTTCCAAATGTGCTGTTATCACATCTTTGATAACCGTCTCCAGCATTTTCCCCACCACCGATGTCAGACTCACTGGTCTATAATTCCCCGGTTGTTCTCTCCCTCCTTTTTAAAAAAGTGGGGTAATATTAGCCACTGTCCAATCCTCAGGAATTAATCCAGAATCTAAGGAGTTTTGAAAAATTATCACTAATGCATCCAGTATTTCTTGGGCTACTTCCTTAAGCACCCTAGGATGCAGACCATCTGACCCTGGGGATTTATCTGCCTTTAATCCCTTCAGTTTACCTAACACCACTTCCCTACTAACTTGTATTTCCCTCAGTTGGAACGACGATGCTGCTCAGGGAGATGTTGACAATGTCAGTAACTCAGGCCTGGCAGTGGATGCACTCTCCTGACTGCAGTGACTCGGGCCTGGCAGTAGTTTCACTGTCCTGACTGCAATAACTTGGGCCTGGCAGTGGATGCACTCTCCTGACTACAGTAACTCGGGCCTGGCAGTAGATGCACTCTCCTGACTGCAGCAACTCAGGCCTGGCAGTAGTTTCACTCTCCTGACTGCAGCAACTCAGGCCTGGCAGTAGTTTCACTCTCCTGACTGCAATAACTTGGGCCTGGCAGTAGATGCACTCTCCTGACTACAGTAACTCGGGCCTGGCAGTAGTTTCACTCTCCTGACTGCAGTGTGATGCACCATCAATAACTCACACTGAGACGTAGGCGAGATATCGGCTTTTATTGACTGGAAGAAGGAACCAGGAGTGAGTGTCTATCATACAAGGTCCTGGAGACTGAGGCCGAGCGTCAGGCCGCAGGTCTCCTTTATACAGGGGCCTGTGGGAGGAGCCACAGGAGCAGTCAGCAGGGGCGTGTCCCGACAGGCACATAGTTCACCACATTCACCCCCCCTTCGTTTGAAAAAGTCCTCATGTAGCGAAGGTTCTTACAAGTCAAGCCGATCAGGCGGTCGAATCTGTCGCTGCGATCTACGTAGCACCGGCTGTGACCCCATAGGTGCCGGCAACATTGGCGATTGCACAGGGGACGGGGGTTGCGCGTGTTCTTGCCCACTAGGCGCCGGTGATCCCTCATGCATGTGCGAGGCGCCTGGTATAAACGCGTACGAAACGCCCGGTATACAAGTGTCGTGAGGAGTCTGTGTAGGGCCTGGTGCGTACGGTGTCACCTCTGGTGCAGGGTTCACAGTTACCGGAGAGCCTTCAGGGTAGTGGTCTGCTGCACCTGCGGGTGCCAGGTCGCGGATGGAGACCGTATCCTCCCGCCCATCAGGTAAGACCACGTAAGCATACTGGGGGTTCGCATGGAGAAGGTGAACCCTCTCCACCAGCGGGGAGTATTTATTGCTCCTCACATGTTTCCGGAGCAGCACTGGCCCCGGGGACGTCAGCCAAACTGGTAGGGTGGTCCCAGTGACAGACTTCCTGGGAAAAGAGAATAGGCGTTCGTGAGGGGTGGCATTGGTGGACGTACATAACAGAGAGCGGATAGAGTGCAGTGCCTCAGGGAGGACCTCCTGCCATCGAGAGACCGGCAACCCTTTGGACTTAAGGGCTAAAAGTGTGGCCTTCCACACTGTGGCATTCTCCCGCTCTACCTGGCCATTACCCCGGGGATTATAACTCGTGGTCCGACTGGTAGCAATGCCCCTAGCTAGCAAGTACTGGCGCAGCTCCTCACTCATAAAGGAGGACCCTCTATCACTGTGGATATAGCAGGGATACCCGAACAGAGTGAAGAGCTGGCGCAGGGCTTTTATGACGGACGTGGCAGTGGTGTCGGGGCAGGGGATGGCAAAGGGGAACCGTGAGAACTCGTCAATAACACTGAGAAAATAGACATTGCGGTCAGTGGAGGGAAGGGGGCCCTTAAAGTCAACACTCAGGCGTTCAAAAGGGCGGGTGGCCTTGACAAGTTGTGCCGTGTCAGGACAGTAGAAGTGCGGTTTGCACTCGGCACAAATTTGGCAGTCCCTGGTCATCGTCCTGATGTCCTCCAGGGAGTACGGCAGGTTCCGAGCTTTCACAAAATGGTAAAATCGGGTGACCCCCGGATGGCAAAGTTGTGCATGAAGGGCGTACAGCTGGTCGAGCTGTGTGCTAGCACATGTTCCCCGGGATAGGGCATCAGGGGGCTCATTGAGTCTGCCAGGCCGGTACAGGATATCATAGGTGTAGGTGGAGAGTTCTATCCTCCACCGCAAAATCTTATCATTTTTGATCTTGCCCCGCTGTTGGTTGCTGAACAGGAACGCAACCGAGCGCTGGTCGGTCAGCACAGTGAATCTTTTGCCAGCAAGATAGTGCCTCCAGTGCCTAACAGCCTCCACTATGGCCTGGGCTTCTTTCTCCACCGCGGAGTGCCGAATTTCAGAGCCTTGGAGGGTGCGAGAAAAGAATGCTACTGGTCTGCCTTCCTGATTAAGGGTAGCAGCCAGAGCGAAATCGGAGGCATCACACTCCACTTGGAAGGGAGCGGTCTCGTCCACTGCATGCATCGTAGCTTTGGCAATGTCCGCTTTAATGCAGTTGAAGGCCGCGCAGGCCTCAGCAGAGAGGGGAAACGAGGTAGACTTGACCAGGGGGCGAGCCTTGTCTGCGTAATGGGGGACCCATTGGGCGTAATAGGAAAAAAAACCCCAGGCACCGTCTGAGGGCCTTGAGAGTGGTGGGAAGAGGGAGCTCTAACAGGGGGCGCATACGTTCGGGATCAGGCCCAATAACCCCGTTTTCCACGACATACCCAAGTATAGCAAGGCGGGTGGTACCAAAAACACACTTGTCCCTGTTATAAGTAAGGTTCAGAGCTGCGGCCACTTGGAGAAACCGTTGGAGGTTGGCGTCGTGATCTGGCCTGTCATGACCACAGATGGTGATGTTATCCAGATAGGGAAATGTGGCCTGCAGTTGGTACTGGTCCACCATCCGGTCCATTTCCCTCTGGAAGACAGAGACACCATTCGTGACACCGAAAGGGACGCGCAGGAAGTGATAGAGCCGGCCGCCCGCCTCGAAGGCGGTGTAGGGGCGGTCCTCTGGGCAGATGGGGAGCTGGTGATAAGCGGATTTCAGATCTATTGTCGAGTACACCTTATACTGAGCAATCTGGTTGACCATATCCGCGATGCGGGGTAGGGGGTATGCGTCAAGCTGCGTAAACCTATTGATGGTTTGACTATAGTCCACCACCATCCTATTTTTCTGCCCAGTCCGAACAACAACCACCTGGGCCCTCCAAGGGCTTGTGCTCGGCTCAATGATCCCCTCCCTGAGCAGCCGCTGCACCTCCGACCGAATGAAGGCCCGGTCCCCCGCGCTGTACCTCCTGCTTTTGGTTGCCACAGGTTTACAGTCGGGGGTCAGGTTGGCGAACAGCGGTGGGGGAGGGATCTTGAGAGTGGAGAGGCTGCAAGTGTCGGTAGCGCAGCTGTTGGCCTGGTTCTGGATGGGATGTGTGTGTCCGTGTGTGTGTGTGGTCAGTAGCGGGGTATGTGAAGAAGTCCCACAAAACTGAGGATTCTTGACAGTGAGTGGTGGGAGGGGCCCGTCGTATACCATAGTCACACTTTCGAGATGGCTCTGGAAGTCCAGCCCCAATAGCACAGGTGCACACAGATTAGGCATGACCAGCAGTTCAAAGTCCTGATATACTGTGCCTTGCACCACCAAAGTCGCTACACAACCCGCCCGGATGTCTGCGGACTGCGACCCAGAGGCCAAATGGAACCTCCGACTGACCGGCCGCGTTGCAAGTCCGCAGCGTTGCACTGTGTCCGGGTGAATAAAACTCCCAGTGCTGCCCGTGTCAAACAGACATCCAGTCCAATGCCCCTCCACCTGGATGTCCATCATGGACCTTGCAAGCTGGTGTGGGGCGCTTTGGTCGAGAGTCACAGTGGCCAGAGTTGGATCGCCGTCGGGGTACCCGGTCAGCATCGGAGGGTCGGGGGCGGGGCATGCTGACGCCGACAAAGATGGCCGCTCACATCTGGGGTACCCGGTCAGCATCCGAGGATCGGGGGCGGGGCGTGCTGACGTCGACAAAGATGGCCGCCCACATCCCGGCATGCAAGATGGCGGCCCCCACGTTTCACCCGCAGCGCTGCACTCCGCTCGAGGTTGAGACTTACAGACCTTGGCGAAGTGGCCCCGCTTTCCGCAGCTGGAGCAGGTCGCTTCTCGCGCTGGACAGCGTCGTCGAGGATGTTTCTTTTGGCCACAGAAATAACAAGGCCCGAGTTTCTTACGGGCCACAGCCGTGGTCTGGGTCGGGGAGCTCGTGGAATGGCGACTGGCGGCGGCGTTGGCGAATTCGCTCCCGGGAGCCGGCGGTGGCGGGGTCTGAGGCGTCCACGAAACCGGCGGGGAATCGCGCGACTGGACAGCGTCGGCGTTATGCCGCGCAGCTTCTAGAGCGTTGGCCTTCTCTATCGCCGAGCTTAAGGTAAGATCCGAGTTCTCCAGCAGCCGCTGGCGCATGTACACTGACCTCAGTCCCGTCACAAAGGCGTCTCGCACCAGCAGCTCCGCATGCTGTTCTGCCGTGAGCGTCTTGCAGTCACAAGCTCGGACGAGTGTCTGTAGTGCTCGGAGAAACTCAGCGCACGATTCGCCAGGCCGCTGTTGCCGGGTAGCTAAGCGATGTCTTGCGTAGACGGTGTTCACCGGCCGCAGGTACTGTCGTTTGAGGGCGTCCAGTGCCCCTTCGTAGGTCGGCAGGTCCCGGATAAAGGAGTAAACTTTGGGGGTGACCCTCGAGAGTAGGATTCTGTGCATAACGGCGGGTTCAGTCGCACGAAGCTCCGCCAAGTACGATTGGAAGCATGCAAGCCAGTGTTCAAAAGCGAGAGCTGCGTCAGGGTCTTGAGGGTCCAAATCCAACCGGTCCGGACGCAAAACGGGTTCCATGTTTTAAAACTTCCAGTCAATAAAATTGATGCACCATCAATAACTCACACTGAGACGTAGGCGAGATATCGGCTTTTATTGACTGGAAGAAGGAACCAGGAGTGAGTGTCTATCATACAAGGTCCTGGAGACTGAGGCCGAGCGTCAGGCCGCAGGTCTCCTTTATACAGGGGCCTGTGGGAGGAGCCACAGGAGCAGTCAGCAGGGGCGTGTCCCGACAGGCACATAGTTCACCACACAGTGACTCGGGCCTGGCAGTAGTTTCACTCTCCTGACTGCAGTGACTTGGGCCTGGCCGTAGTTTCACTCTCCTGACTGCAGTGACTCGGGCCTGGCAGTAGTTTCACTCTCCTGACTACAGTGACTTGGGCCTGGCCGTAGTTTCACTCTCCTGACTGCAGTGACTTGGGCCTGGCAGTAGTTTCACTCTCCTGACTGCAGTGACTCGGGCCTGGCAGTGGATGCACTCTCCTGACTGCAGTGACTTGGGCCTAGCAGTGGATGCACTCTCCTGACTGCAGTGACTCAGGCCTGGCAGTGGATGCACTCTCCTGACTGCAGTGACTCAGGCCTGGCAGTGGATGCACTCTCTTGACTGCAGTGACTTGGGCCTGGCAGTAGTTTCACTCTCCTGACTACAGTGACTTGGGCCTGGCCATAGTTTCACTCTCCTGACTGCAGTGACTCGGGCCTGGCAGTGGATGCACTCTCCTGACTGCAGTGACTCGGGCCTGGCAGTGGATGCACTCTCCTGACTGCAGTGACTCGGGCCTGGCAGTGGATGCACTCTCCTGACTGCAGTGACTCAGGCCTGGCAGTGGATGCACTCTCTTGACTGCAGTGACTTGGGCCTGGCAGTAGTTTCACTCTCCTGACTACAGTGACTTGGGCCTGGCCATAGTTTCACTCTCCTGACTGCAGTGACTCGGGCCTGGCAGTGGATGCACTCTCCTGACTGCAGTGACTCGGGCCTGGCAGTGGATGCACTCTCCTGACTGCAGTGACTCGGGCCTGGCAGTAGTTTCACTCTCCTGACTGCAGTGACTTGGGCCTGGCAGTAGTTTCACTCTCCTGACTGCAGTAACTCGGGCCTGGCAGTGGATGCACTCTCCTGACTGCAGTGACTCGGGCCTGGCAGTGGATGCACTCTCCTGACTGCAGTGACTCGGGCCTGGATGTAGTTGCAATCTTCTAACTTCTCTAACTCTGACTGTAATTACACTGTCCTGACATAGCAGTATCCTGACTGTAGTTACCCTGTCCTGACTGTCACTGTATTCCAACAGCAGTTGTTCTGCCCTGATAGTAATCATATGTTGATCGTAGTAGTTGTCCAGACTGTAGATACCATTACCACACTACACTAATGACAACTTCCTCTGGTAAATCAGTCAATTGTTCAATAACCAGCCTCCAGTGCATACAGTTTCCTCCATCTAACCTTCAGTCACTGCCTTTGTCCTCAGCCAAACTCAGTACTCATCTTGAAGGTTTTACGCTCTTAAAATTCAATGCTGTTCTCAACCCTGGCATTGTCATTCAACCCTAAGTGAATTTTCTAATGCCAAACCTTCTGTGGGTCTGAATTTATTGCCATCCATTATTCTGACACTGAAATGACATTTGTGGTAGTTCTATCTCCAGACATGATCATTCCAAAGCTTTGAAGCTGATCTCCCTATCTGCCATCCTTTAGCCTGTCTAATTGTGGTGCCCAGACCTTCTCCAATTCCTGTCTAGCTCACCTATCATGTCTGGTGCTACTTAGTTCCCAGCCGGCGAAGATTCAGCGTGACATCTAAAACTTTAACAAACTTCTATAGATGAGTGGTGGAGGGTATATTGACTGGCTACATCACAACCTGGTGTGGAAGCACCAATGCACTTGAATGGAAAATCCTACACAAAGTAATGAATACAGCCCAGTCCAAAACAGGTAAAGCCTTCTCCACCAATGAGCACATCTGCACAAAGCATTGTAGCAGGAAAGCAGCTGGTGAGGGCTCCAAGGAGATTCACAAAAGTGACTCCGAGATTGAATGGCCTGTCATATGAAAAACGTTTGATGGCTCTGGGCTCGTATTCACTATAATTTAGAAGAATGGGGGGTGACCTCATTGAAACACTTCAGACAGCGAAAGGCCTTGATGGAGTGGATATGGAGAGGGTGTTTCCTATGGTGGGAGAGTCTAAGACCAGAGGACACAGCCTCAGAATAGAGGGACATCCTTCTAGAATGGAGATAGAGGTATTTCTTTAGCCAGGGAATTCTTTGCCACAAGTAGCTGTGGAGGCCAAGTCTTAATGCATATTTAAGGCAGAGGTTGATAGATTCTTGTTTGGTCAGGGCATGAAGGGATACAGGGAGAAGGCTGGAGACTGGGGCTGAGAGGAAAATTGGATCAGCCATGATGAAATAGTGGAGCAGACTCAATGGGCCAAATGGCCTAATTCAGCTCCTATATCTTATGGTCTTAGTCAGATAAACCCTATGATCCAAAAACTGGACCCTGATCTTCAACAGAGGAGAGGGCAACAGGAATGATAGTGTTAGGGATAGAGAAGGGTTAGTGATGGGAGGGATGGAGTGGTGGTAGGTGGAAAGGGAAGGAAAAGGATGAAAAAGATCAGGAAGGTATACATAGACTCAGAGGTCACATTATTAGGTACCTCCTGTACATAATAAAGTTGTCATTAAATGTATGTTCATGGTCTTTTACTGCTGTGGTCCACCAACTTCAACATGTTGAGCATTCAGAGAAGGCCATCTGCACATCAGTGCTGCAACATGTAGTTATTTGAGTTCCTGTTGCCTTCCCGTCAGTTTGAACCAATCTGGTAATTCTCCTCTGACCTCTTCCATGAACAAGACATTTTCACACACAACCTACAGCTCACTTTTGTGTTTCGCAGCAGTCTCCATAAACTCTAGAGACTGTTGTGTATGAAAATCCAGGAGGTCAGCAGTTTCTGAGACACTCAAACCATTACATCGAACACCAACGGTCAAAGTTACTAAGGTCATATTTCCTCTCCATTATGATATTTGGTCTGAAAAATATCTGAACCTCTTGGCCATGTCTGCATGCTTTTATGCATTAGGTTGCTGCCACATGATTGGCTGATACAGACCTTCATTAACAAGCAGGAGAGCAAGTGTACCTAATAAAGTGGCCACTGAGTGTAGGTTTACAAAGTAATGATTTCTTTACTCCTCTCCCTCTGCAACTGCTGGATGAAGTCTGCTGGGAACATGGACTATCTCATGCCCAGAAATGCCTGGTCAAATGTCCAGAATGACACAAAACTATCACCATCTTTCATTTTGGGGAAAAGATATTTTAATTGCATGATGCTGAAAAAAAAATTAGCATTGTGCAACATAAGTTGTAGGCCTAATATTCAGAGTCTGGGAGCACCTAGTTAGGAAAATCCAATAGAAATCTGGGAGAGAAATGGGATATAAATCAGAGGGAGGAAAAAGAAATCAAAGGCAGGATACATAATAGTACAATTACTGTTAGATCCTGTGGTCTTGGTTAAGCCAGTTACTTTTTACTGAACCATGATGGGCAGGTTGCTTTTTAAGGAGACTGAGATTGTAGGTTTATATTCTTGTCACGTGGTTTGGGAGTGAAAGACCTTGAAAGATTCCATTCATTAGCTTTAGTCTCTGTATTCACTGTCCTAATTACAGCACTTCACTGAAACAACAGGATCATCTTGAAGGGGGATTAAATCTTTATCTGGGGTACATTATAAACTTCCCAGTGGTATGACGGAGAGACAGGGGGTAAATAAATCAAAGCTTTTTAAATGTAATTAGTTTGTGATGTATCTTGGGAAGTTATCTAGCTTTATTGTACATTAATCTCTCCCTCTAGGCCCTCAGTTCACTCTCAATTTACAGTGCCTATAAAAAGTGTTCACCACTCTTGAAAATTTTCATGTTTCATTGTTTTACAACATTGAATCACAACGGATTTAATTTGGCTTTTTTGACATTGAGCAACAGAAAAAAGACTTTCGTGTCGAAGTGAAAACAGGTTTCTACAAAGTGATCTCAATTAATTACAAATATAAATCTCAAAATAATTAATTACATAATTACTCACCCCCTTCGAGCCAGTATTTAGTAGATGCACCTTTGACAGCAAATCTGTGTGGTAAATCTCTACCAGCTTTGCACATCCGGGCACTTCAATTTTTCCCCATTCTTCTTTACTGCTCAAGCTCTGTCAGATTGCATGGGGATCGTGAGTGAACAGCCCTTTTCAAGTCCAGCCACAAATTCTCAGTTGGATTGAGGTCTGGATTCTGACTTGGCCACTCCAGGGCATTAACTTTGTTGTCCTTAAGCCATTCCTGTGTAGCTTTAGCTTTATGCTTGGGGTCTTTGTCTTGCTGGGAAACAAATCTCCCAAGTCATCAGGCTTTCCTCCAGGATTTCCCTGTACTTTGCTGCATTCATTTTACTCTCTATCTTCACAAGCATTCCAGGGCCTGCTGCAGTGAAGCATCCCCACAGCATGATGCAGTCACCACCATGCTTCACAATAGGGATGACGTGTTTTCGATGATGTGCGGTGTCTGGCTTATGTCAAACATAATGTTAGCCTGATGGCCGAAAATCTCAATTTTGATTTGATCAGACCATATAACCTTCTTCCAGTTGACTTCAGAGTCTTCCCATATGCCTACCAGCAAACTTTAGCTGAGATTTCATGTGAGTTTTTTTCAACAGTGAATTTCCTTTTGCCACTCTCCTGTAAAGCTGCAACTGGCAAAGCACCCGGGTATGCACAGCCTCTCCCATCTCAGCCACTGAAGCTTGTAACTCCTCCAGAGTTGTCATAGGTCTCTTGGTGGCCTCCCTCAATAGACACCTTCTTGCAGGGTCCTCTTCTACCTGATACTCGTCTACCTGGCTACTGAGTGCTTCTTCATGGTCTTGTGCTGCTGTAACCTAGCTACTTCAAAGGACAATGTGCTGCACATTCAGAGATGCTCTTCTGCACACCACTGTTGTAATGTGTGTTTATTTGAGTTACGGTTTCCTTCCAGCCAGCTTGAACCAGTCTGGCCATTCTCCTCTGACCTCTCTCATTAATAAAGTGCTTCTTTCTTCCCGCACAGAAATGCCACTCACTGCATGCTTTCCTGTTTTTTGCATCATTCTCTGTAAACTCTAGTGATTTGCATGAAAAACCCAGGAAAACAGCAATTTCTGAAATACTCAAACTAACTTGTCAGGTGTCAACAATCTTTCCATGGTCAGAATCAGTTAGATCATATTTCTTTGCCTGTTGATGTTTGGTCTCAACAACATCTAAACCCCTTGACCATGTCAGCATTCTCTTAAGCATTGAGTTGCTGCCACATGATTGGCTGGTTAGATATTTGCATTACTGAGCAAGTGTAGATGAGGTGAATGGTGACACCCTTTTTCTCCAGGGTAGGGGAGTCTAAACCTAGAGGATATAGATTTATGGTGAGAGGCCAAAGATATAGAGGGGCCTGGGAGGTAACTTTTTCACACAGAGGGCGGTGGGTTTGTGGAACAAGCTGTCAGATGAAGTGGTAGAAGTGGCTAAAATTACAATGTTTAAAATACATTTGGACAGGTGCATGGATAGAAAATGATATGGGCTCAATTGGGCAAATGGGACTGACTCAGGGAGAAGATTTGGTTGGCATGGCTAAGGTTAGCTGAAGGACTTGTTTCTGTGCTGTATAATTCCATGACTCTATGACTCAAATTCTATTGGCTGGAAGGGTGTTGGAACCAGATTCAATGGGAGCTTTCAAATGTAAGTTGAATGCTTCTTGAAACTATGGATAACTCTTTTGGAAGAGCAAGAGAATAAGTAACGCTAAAGAACTGGTACAAGCACAATGGGCCAAATGGCCTTTGTACTGCTGGTTTCCTTGACCTCCTACTTCTGTCTGTAATGAGTTTGTATATTCTCCATGTGACTACATGGGTTTCCTCTGGATTCCTCCCAACTTCCAAAATCATGATGCTGGTTATAAGGAGTTTGTATGTTCTCTCCTTATCTGTGTGGGTTTCCTCCAGGTTTCCTCCCACATTCCAAGGATGTATGGGCTAATAGGTTAATTGGTCACATGGGTGGAATTTTGGGCAGCGCATGCTTCTTGGTCTAGAAGTGTCTATAGCCGTGCTACATCTCTAAATAAACAAAAATTGTACGGGTTTGGGTTAGTGAGTTGTAGGCATGTTATGCTGGTGTAAGAAGCATGGAGACACTCACAGGCATCCCCAGCACATAGAACATCGAAGAGTATGAGACAGAGTCTGGCCATTTGGCCCAAAATACTGTGCTGAACCAGTTAAAAAGCAAATTAAAAAACACTCAAACACTAATCCCTCCTACCTACGCAATGTCCATCCCTCCATCCCTACATTCACGCACTCATCCAAACATTTCTTATATGCCTCTAATGTATTTCCTTCTACCACCAACCTCCAACAGTGTTAGCCTTTGACACAAACAACACATTTCACTGTATGCGTCGGAGTACTTGTGAGAAATAAAGCTAATCTTTGTGGAACAAAGCAACACAACTGTGGCACAGCACTTTGCTGTCAACCTAGATTAGTGGCATGAACACTGTAAGGTTTTCATCCCATGACCTTCAGGTCTAGAGGTGAGAGGTGAGGAGGCTGTCAGTGATACAAATGATTACATTGCAAGTAAAGGGATGCATACAGTGATGGCATCTGCGATCTGGACTAACGTTCCAGGTCTGCAGTCTGTGTAGTTTCACAGAGAAATGTAAATCACATGGATTCCTGACCCTACTCTACCCCACAAAGCTGGTTTGTTTTGAAATGTGACCACACAGGTGCAGGGAGCAAATCATATGACACGTCAATTAGCACAGCTGAGAAAATAACTCAGTCCACCGCTTTCTTACATTTCGACTCTGTTCAACTTCCTTCCAGGAGCAGATCTCTTTCCTCTTCTGCTGTGTGTTGTTTATATCATGTATTGAACAGCTGCCCATTCTCTTTATTATATTTAACCGTACCAGGTGTCCACCAGCTACTCTTTGTAAAGTGCAGCCCTTGGCAAGTTTCTGAGATCCAATTTGTACAGACTGACAAGATAATTTCCCATGGTTTTAAAATAACTTTCAGGTTCTTTATGTGATGCTTCAGAGAATAAGTTATTATTGGAGGTCCCACCTCCAGCTGAACAGAAGTGGAGAGCGCTTAAAATAATGACCCTGGAGAGCAACGAGGATTACCAAGAAACTCGGCGATGATGCTCAGAAATAATGCAAGTCTCTGAAGGTAATGGGAAAATCAGGAGCAGCAGTGACTTTAAAAACGAAGCTGGCACAGTGTTTCAAATGCTTGGCTAACTACTCTTCTGGAGAGAGGAAGGCTGTACAAACCAATCGCTTCATAAGAGCCAGCCAGCCGTTGTGGGTTCAAGTCTCACTTTTGCCACATGAATACAGATGCTCGCTGACCGTCCAGTGTAGAATGTAGAGAATGGAATAGGACAGTATAGTACAAGCTCTTCAGCCTATGATGTGAGGTTCAAAGACATAGACCATTGAACATAGAAATAAAAATCTACAGCACGTTACAGACCCCTCACCCCACAATGTTGTATCGACTACATAACCTACTCTAGAAACTGCCTAGAATTTCCCTACCGCACAGCCCTCTATTTTCCTAAGCGACATGTACCTATCTAAGAGTCTCTTAAAAGTCCCTATTGTATCCACCTCCACCACCACCGCTAGCAGTGCATTCCACGCATCCGCCACTGTCTGTGTGAAAAGCTTAACCCTGACATCCCCTCTGTACCTACTTCCAAGCACCGTAAAACCGTGCCCCCTCATGTCAGCCACTTCAGCCCTGGAGAAAAGCTCTGACCACCCACATGATCAATGCCTCTCGTCATCTTATACACCTCTACCAGGTCACCTCTCATCCTCCGTCGCTCCAAGGAGAAGAGGCCAAGTTCACTCAACCTCTTCTCATAAGGCATGCTTTAAAATCCAGGCAACATTCTTGTAAATCTCCTCTGCACTCTCTCTATAGTTTCCACATTCTTCCTGTAGTGAGGTGACCAGAAATGAACACAGTACTCCAAGTGGGGTCTGACCAAGGTCTTATATAGCAATAACATTACCTCACGGTTGTCATGGAACTCAATCTCATGGTTGATGAAGGCCAACACACCACGCACCTTCTTAACAACACTGCGCAACAGCTTTGAATGCCCTATGGACATGGATCTCATTGATCCTCCACACTGCCAAGAGTCTTACCATTAATATTATATTCTGTCTTCAAATTTGGCCTACCAAAATGGACCATTTCACATTTATCTGGGTTGAACTCCATCTGCCACTTCTCAGCTCAATTCTACATCCTATCGATGTCACACTGTAACCTCTGACAACCCTACAGACTATCCACAACACCCCCAACCTTTGTGTCATCAGCAAGCTTACTAACCCACCCTTCTACCTCCCATCCAGATCATTTATAAAAATCACAAAGAGG
Organism: Hypanus sabinus; assembly: GCF_030144855.1. Classification (NCBI taxonomy): domain Eukaryota; kingdom Metazoa; phylum Chordata; class Chondrichthyes; order Myliobatiformes; family Dasyatidae; genus Hypanus; species Hypanus sabinus. Next base: position 168,367,032 of record NC_082708.1, on the reverse strand, counting down.
AGGGGTCCCAGGACAGATCCTTGTGGAACACCACTGGTCACCGGTCTCCATGCAGAATATGAACCATAGATGCAGCATTTGGCCCATATACTCTACAGCAGGGTTTCTCAACCGGGGTTCTGTGAGAGGTTGCCAGGGGTTCTGTGAGAGATAGTGATTTTTAAAAATATATCGCTTTTGAACTTTGTGTGATACGTGATGCTAGCACTCACTGTGGCGGGCAGTCGCTGAGCAGCCCTGTTAGCAAACTCATTAGAGGTCTCTCAACCCAGTATGGCAGTGCGCTGTAGGACTGCGTTTATTCTCACTTTTTGACGTCAGATATGGAAGGTCTTTGATAATTGGTGAGTGCTGTATTGCACAGAAGGAAGGACAGTAGGCTGATGAGGAGCATGAAGTGAATTTTCAGAGAATTGAATGGACTCGTCTAACTTGGTCCTCTCCCTCCCAAATTACCTCTCCTCTACTTCCCCTTATGCACCACCGACTGATGTATGGGAGTGAATTCAGCTGCTGGCCTACTGCTTTGTGTCAGTTAGAAATTAATTGCATTGTGAAGTTTTCGTATCTTTTATGGTTTTCACATTTAGTTATTTATTATGCCGTTCTTTTTATCTTTTATTAACCCTTGTGTTGGAAGAAGATGCAGTATGAGAAATTGAAAAGGATTCACTCTCAAACAGGACAAGTCAACGTATTGATGACATGTCACATGATGCTGAAGAGGTTTTGGGTGATAAACTGAAAAACAACAGCTTCTCTATCCAGGTTCATGAGTCAACAGATTTCACCAATAAATGTCATGTTGTAGCATTTGTAAGATTTGTAAAGGATGGTGAAATTCAAGAAAACATTTTTCTGTTGCAAAGAATGCCTGGAACAAGCAAAGGCCAAAATATGTTTAATATTTTGTCTTCATATCTGGAAACCAAAGTCTGTCTTGGAGGAACTGAGTTAGCATCTGTACTGATGGTGTCTAAACAGTGGTTGGCTCCATGAGAGGATTCGTTTCTATTGTAAAAAATCCTGACATTGTCACAACACACTGCTTTCTTCACAGAAAGGCGCTGATGTCAAAAACTCTTGGAGATGAACTGAAAAAAGTTCCAGACGATGCTACAAAAATGGTTAACTTTATTAAACAAAGACCAGTTCACTTGAGAATGTTTTAGGAAACTGTGAAACCTGGACAAAGAGCACACCAATCTCCTGCTACATGCAGAAATCCAGTGGCTTAGCAGAGGAAGAGTCCTCAACAGGGTATTTAAGTTGAAAGGTGAATTGCAGGAGAACTTTCAAGAAAATGGTTGGCCGGGTTTTGCTGAGTGCTTTGAAGATGAAGAATGGCTGCAGGTTAGCCTTCTTAATAGACGTTTTTCATCATATCAACCAGTTGAATAAGTCTCTGCAAGGCCCTGGAGAAAATGGTTTGACTTCACGTGACAGGTTTCTTGGATTTGAAAGGAAAATGAATCTTCAGAGAAATCATGTTGCAAAAGGAAATCTTGAAATGTTTCCACTGCTGCTTGGGCGAGAGTGAGGAAGGATATCAGAAAGTCTCAACTCTTATTGAAAACAGAAATTCATTGTTTGCTTTTTAAATCTTTAAAATTTATGAAAGGGAAAAAAGAGATTAATTTCAAGAAAAGTAAGCGGATCTTCACTACCGGTTTTTTTTTCAGGAAAGGTTGGCTAAAAATCCATTCTTTACTCAAAAGAGCATTGACAATTATTTATGGATTATTATATCTACAACTGACTGATCACGCTAACGTACGTTGTTTTACACTGGGGTACCATGAGACCTGAAAATTATTTCAAGGACTCCCCCAGGGCAAACATCAGAGAATGTATACAGTATACAACCTGAAACTCTTACTCTTTACAAACATCCACAAAGCAAAAAGAAACAGAAGAATGAATGACAGAAACATCCCATGCACAAGCAGCAACAAAAGCGTCAATCTTGGCTGCTCTTGCTCCAGCAAAAGCACCGAACCCCTTCCCACAACCATACAAGCAATAGCAAAGCCACGGAGAGACTATGATCTGGAGTCCATCAAAAAACTACAGCCCAGCCAACACTTCTCAGGTTATAAAATAATGAGGATATAGACCTGGGTCAAATTCTGAAAAATGAGATGAGCTTAGATGGACATGTTGTCGGTATGGTAAATTGGGATGAAGAGTGTTTTTCCTTGGTGTGGTAGAGTAGTAATGTGATCACTTGGGTTGAGTATGATGTTCTCCAAAGGGGTTGACTTTTGATAAGTCCTCAGGTGGTTCTAATGGCCTCTCTGGGGTCCACATATCTGGTGTGTCAGGGCAGATTCCATTAATGGAAAACACCTGCAGGTGACTTTGTTTAATGTGGGAAGCTGATGCATGGGCAGCCACCTTGATAGATCAGGCCAGGGTCCATTGGCATGGAAAGCAATATGACTGAGGACCCTCCACTGCTGTAGCCTTCCTCCACCTACATTGCTGTTGTGATGTGTCAGTACCTTCAGCCAGGTCTTGTTTAGATCACTCTTTACCTGGTACTGCCATGGGTAACGCTACCAGGCCAAGCTCCAGATGGCATCACCATTGGGATCTCAGGAACTCACAAGCCTCTTTACCACAACGAGGTGACGATCCTTGAAGGAGTTCTTTGTCAGATGGCTGTATGAGACTGCATGTAGACTTTATTGCACTTGGCTTCTCCTGGCCAAGGAGACTGATCTCTACTCACCCTTTCCCAGTCAGGTGATGATTGAACCTACCATGTAGTACAGAGATTTGACGACTCTCTCAGTGAAAAAGGAAGCAGAGGTAGTAAACATTGTTGTTATGGTAATGATAGCACAAGTGTATTTTTGGTTCTTAAATTACATAATCAACAATCAAAACATTTTCTAATCATAGTATACTTAAGATTATACCTGGCTTGCCGGTACAACAGGTTATTAAGAAGGCAAACTCAATGTTGGCCTTTATTGCTAAAGGGATTGAATTCAAGAGCAGGGAGGTCATGCTGCAACTATACACATGCAACTACACCAGTGAGACTGTACCTGGAGGACTAGGTGCAGTTCTGGTCTCCGTACTTGAGGAAGGATATACTGGCTTTGGAGGCAATGCAAAGGAGGTTCGCCAGGTTACAGAGATGAAGGGGTTAACCTATGAGGAGAGATTGAGTTGCCTGGGACTATACTCTCTGGAATTCAGAAGAATGAGAGGGGATCTTATAGAAACATACAAAATTTTGAAAGGGGTAGATAAGATAGAAGTAGTAAAGTTGTTTCCATTGGTAGGTGAGACTAGAATAGGAGACATTGCCTCAAGATTCAGGGGAGAAGATTTAGGACGGAGGTGAGGAGAAGCTGTTTTTCCCAGAGAGTGGCGAATCTGTGGAATTCTCTGCCCAGGGAAGCAGTTGAGGCTTCTTCACTAAGTATATTAAAGGTACAGTTAGATAGATTTTTATATAGTAGGGGAATTAATGGTTATGGGGTAAAGGCAGGAAGATGGAGCTGTTTACAGACAGGTCAGCCATGATCTTACTGAATGGTGGGGCAGGCTCGATGGGCCGGATGGCCGACTCCTGCTCCTGTTTCTTACGTTCTGACACTGACACGACTTAAATAAACTGGTGAAGTGAAAGTAAAAATGCCTTTGAGGACTTGGTGGCTGACCTCTGATATTTGCAATGAAGATTAAAGGGTTGCCCCTGGAAACTAAACTAAACTGCAGTGATAGTTCGCAGCATTTCTCATTCAGGGCCAAATATCTGAGGCTGAAATGTAGACTCGCTTCTGTGAAAAACTTGAGCATTTACATGTTTTGCTCACTCACAATAGGCAATACAATATAATGGGTGTATTCTCGTGGTTTTCTGCTGCTGTAGCCCAACTACTTAAACGTTCAACATGTTGCATGTTTAGAGATGCTTGTCTGCACACCACTGGTGTAAGCACGAGCTGTTGTCGCCTTCAACTTGAATCAGTCCGGCCATTCTCCTCTGGCCTCTCTCATATACGAGGTGCTCTCACCTACAGAACTGCCACTCACTGGATATATCACAGCATTCTCCGTAAGCTCTAGAGACTGTTGTGCATGAAAATCCCAGATCAGCAGTTTCTGAGATACTCAAACCATCCCAACTAACACCTGCAATCATTTCATGGCAAAGTCACTTAGATCACATTTCTTACCCATTCTGAACCTCTTGACCATGTCTGCATGCTTTTATGCATTGAGATCCTGATTATATATTTACATTACGAGCAGGTGTACGGGTGTACCTAGTAAAGTGGGCACTGAATGTAGACCAGAATTTCCTGTCAATATAATGGGTGGGTTCTGGCAGACCTCTGTCATTTGTGTGAAAAATGAGTACTAATGACAGGCAGAAAAGTGAATTTGTGTTTATTTACAAAATTTCCTAAGTTCTCTATATCATATACTCTTCTGTCATTAACATCACTGAAAGATGTGGCTCTCTATTGCACCAATGAAACACATTCAGCTAATGTAGTCTCATTAAACCAAATTATGGTGAGCTGTTATGGAGATATGTTGTGGTGGCCATTACAGAGCCTTGGATGGCTCAGGGACAGGAATGGTTACTTCAGGTGCCGGGTTTTAAATGCTTCAGAAAGGACAGGGAGAGAGGCAAAAGAGGTGGGGGTGTGGCACTGTTGATACTGTCACGGCTGCAGAAAGGGTGGACATCATGAAGGGATTGTCTACGGATTCTCTGTGGGAGGAGGTTAGTAAAAGGAAGGAGTCAATAATTCTACTGGGTATTTTTATACGCTGCCCAATAGTAACAGGGATATTGAGGAGCAGATAGGAAAACAGATCCTGGAAAGGTGTAATAGAGTTGTCGTGATGGGAGATATTAATTTCCCAACTTTCGATTGGCATCTCCCTAGAGCAAAGGGTTTAGATGGGGTGGAGTTTGTTAGGTGTGTTCAGGAAGGTTTCTTGACACAGTATGTAGATAAGCTTACAAGAGAAGACTCTGTACTTGATTTGGTATTGGGAAATGAACCTTGTCAGGTTTCAGATCTCTCAGTGGGAGAGCATTTTGGAGATAGTGATCATAATTCTATCTCTTTTACAATAGCATTGGAGAGAGATAGGAACAGACAAGGTAGAAAAGCATTTAATTGGAGTAAGGGGAATTATGAGGCTCTCAGGTAGGAACTTGGAAGCTTAAATTGGGAACAGATGTTCTCAGGGAAATGTACGGAAGAAATATGGCAAATGTTCATGGGATATTTGTGTGGAGTTCTGCATTTATACATTCCAATGAGACAGGGAAGTTATGGTACAGTAAAGGAACCATAGTGTACAAAGGCTGTAATAAATCTAGTCAAGAAGAAAAGAAAAGCTTACGAAAGGTTCAGAGAGCTGGGTAATGTTAGAGATCTAGAAGATTATAAGGCTAACAGAAAGGAGCTTAAGAAGGAAATTAGGAGAGCCAGGAGCCATGAGAAGGCCCTGGTGAGCAGGATTAAGGAAAACCCCAAGGCATTCTATAAGTATGCGAAGAGCAAGAGGATAAGACTTGAGAGAATAGGACCTATCAAGTGTGACAGTGGGAAAGTGTGTATGGAACTGAAGGATATAGCAGAGATACTTAAGGAATATTTTATTTCAGTGTTCACTATGGAAAAGTAGCTTGGCGATTGTAGTGATGACCTGCAGTGGACTGAAAAGCTTGAGCATGTAGATATTTAGGAAAAGGATGTGCTGGAGCTTTTGGAAAGCATCAAGTTGGATAAGTCGCCAGGGCTGGCTACTCACTGCCTCCCCTAGGCTACTGTGGGAGGCAAGGCAGGAGATTGTTGAGCCTCTGGCGATGATCTTTGAATCATCAATTGGGACAGGAGAGGTTCCGGAGGATTGGAGGGTTGCAGATGTTGTTCCCTTATTCAAGAAAGGGAGTAGAGATAGCCCAGGAAATTATAGACCAGTGAGTCTTACTTCAGTGGTTGGTAAGTTGATGGAGAAGATCCTGAGAGGCAGGATTTATGAACATTTGGAGAGGTATAATATGATTAAGAATAGTCAGCATGGCTTTGTCAAGGGCAGGTCGTGCCTTATGAGCCTGATTGAATTTTTTGAGGATGTGACTAAATACATTGATGAAGGAAGAGCAGTAGATGTAGTGTATATGGATTTCAGCAATAAGGTACCCCATGCAAGGCTTATTGAGAAAGTAAGGAGGCATGGGATCCAAGGGGACATTTCTTTGTGGATCCAGAATTGGCTTGCCCACAGAAGGCAAAGAGTGGTTGTAGATGGGTTCTGCATGGAGGTCTGCATGGAGTGGTTCTGCATGGAGGTCGGTGACCAGTGGTGTGCCTCAGGGATCTGTTCTGGGACCCTTACTCTTCGTAATTTTTTTAAATGACCTGGATGAGGAGGTGGAGAGATGGGTTAGTAAATTTGCTGATGACACAAAGGTTGGAGGTGTTGTAGATAGTGTGGAGAGCTGTCAGAGGTTACAGCGGGACATTGATAGGATGCAAAACTGGGCTGAGAAGTGGCATATGGAGTTCAACCCAGGTAAGTGTGAAGTGGTTCTTTTCGGTAGGTCAAATATGACGGTAGAATATGGTATTAATGGTAAGACTCTTGGCAGTGTGGAGGATCAGAGGGATCTTGGGGTCTGAGTCCATAGGACGCTCAAAGCAGCTGTGCAGGTTGACTCTGTGGTTAAGAAGGCATGCGGTGTATTGGCCTTCATTAATCATGGAATTGAATTTAGGAGCCGAGAGGTAATGTTGCAGCTATATAGGACCCTGGTCAGACCCCACTTGGAGTACTGTGCTCAGTTCTGGTTGCCTCACTACAGGAAGGATGTGGAAACCATAGAAAAGGTGCAGAGGAGATTTCCAAGGATGTTGCCTGGATTGGGGAGCAAGCCTTATGAGTATAGGTTGAGTGAACTCGGCCTTTTTCTCCTTGGAGCAACGGTGGATGAGAGGTGGCCTGATAGAGGTGTATAAGATGATGAGAGGCATTGATCATGTGGATAGTCAAAGGCTTTTTCCCAGGGCTGAAATGACTACCACGAGAGGTCACAGGTTTAAGTTGCTGGAGAGTAGGTAGAGAGGAGAAGTCAGGGGTACGTTTTTTACGCAGAGAGTGGTGAGTACGTGGAACAGGCTGCCAGCAACAGTGGTGGAAGTGGATACGATAGGATCTTCTAAGATACTTTTGGATAGGTACATGGAGCTTAGAAAAATAGAGGGCTATGGGTAACCCCAGTAATTTCTAAGGTAGGGACATGTTTAGCACAACTTTTTGGGCTGAAAGGCCTGTATTGTGCTGTAGGTCTTCTATGTTTCTATGTTCTAAATATATTTCACATCTCATTAACTATTTTTCTTTCCCTATCTTGATTTCCTTTGGTGTATGTGGTTTTTAGTTTTTTTTTAAATTCACCTTCTTTAATTTCCTACTGCTCTTCTCCACAACCCTTAAATCTAAGGAGTTAAGGAACTACCAAAAGACCATAAGACTTCGGAGCAGAATTGGACCATTTGCCCCATTAAGCCTGCTCTGCCATCATGGCTGATTTATTTTCCGTCTCATCACCGCTCTCTTGCCTTTTCCCTGTCACCTGCGTGTTGCCCTTACTAATCAAGAACCTAATCAACCTCGGCTTTAAATATCCCCAAAGATTTGGCCTCTAACTTGTGGCAATGAATTCTATAGGCTCGCCAAAGTTCAAAGTATATTTATTATCAAAGTATGGATGCATTATACAAACTTGAGGTTCATCTCCTTACAGGCAGCCACAAAACAAAGAACCCCAAAAAGACCCCATAAAAAGATCGTCAAACTCCCAATGTGCAGAGAGAGCAGAAATGAATTATGCAAACAATAAAAGTAAGCAAGCAGCATTCAGAACAAAAGCGAGTCCGTGGTCACAAAGCCCAGAGCAGGCCACAGCCTCGGCCTCAGATCAGTGCAAAGCTGAGGAAACATAACGGGACAGCAAGAAGAACCAGCCTGACTCTCATCTCTCATTGTGAAACCCTGACTTTTCTATCCATCTGGCCTGGCGTTTAAATCGTCCAAACATCAGCTCACTCCTTGCCCTAGAACCCAGGCCCTGTTGAATCAATAAGCCCTGGGTCTGGACCCTGCCACCACATTTCAGCCCGTACCCGACCTTTCCAAATCAGCCTGAGGCTTAGATTGATCAAACCTTGCTCTCGGTTTAAGTGGATAGGCCTCAAATCCGTTTTTCCTCCACTCTGCTGGACTCAAATTTGTCTCATATGCCTCACTTTGCCTCGAACATGCCTCGACTTCACCTCGCAGCCATACACTTTGACCCTCGACTCACCCTTGCCTTCGCTTGCCTCTCCATTGGTTGTGCTGATGATTTACAATAGACAATAAACAGTAGGTGCAGGAGTAGGCCATTCAGCCCTTCTAGCCAGCACCGCCATTCACTGTGATCATGGCTGATCATACGCAATCAGTACTCTGTTCCTGCCCTCTCCCCATATCCCTTGACCCCACTAACTATAAGAGCTCTATCTAACTCTCTCTTGAATGCATCCAGAGACTTGGCCTCCACTGCCTTCTGGGGCAGAGCATTCCACATATCCACTACTCTCTGGGTGAAAAAGTTTTTCCGCATCTCTGTTCTAAATGGCCTACCCCTTATTCTTAAACTGTGGCCTCTAGTTCTGGACTCACCCATCAGCGGGAACATGCTTCCTGCCTCCAGCGTGTCCAATCCCTTAATAATCTTATATGTTTCAATCAGATCCCCTCTCATCCTTCTAAATTCCAGTGCATACAAGCCCAGTCGCTCCAATCTTTCAACATATGACAGTCCCGCCATTCCGGGAATTAACCTTGTGAACCTACGCTGCACTCCCTCAATAGGAAGAATGTCCTTCCTCAAACTTGGAGACCAAAATTACACACAATACTCCAGGTGGGGTCTCACCAGGGCCCTGTACAGCTGCAGAAGGACCTCTTTACTCCTACACTCAATTCCTCTTGTTATAAAAGCCAGCATGCCATTAGCTTTCTTCACTGCCTGCTGTACCTGCATGCTTGCTTTCATTGACTGATGTACAAGAACACCTAGATCTGGTTGTACTCCCCCTTTTCCTAACTTGACTCCATTTAGATAGTAATTTGCCTTCCTGTTCTTGCCACCAAAGTGGATAACCTCACATTAATCCACATTAAACTTACCATAACTTTTACAAGCAGAAGGGTTATCAATAAAAATGTAGCTGTATTCCTTGTTTTGTTGCCACCAGTAGGTAGTCACTAGGTAGCATCTTAAACCAACATCTGGCTAAAGAAATTTCTCTTCTTCTCTTTTCTAAAGTGGCGTCTTTTTATTCTGAGGTTTCACACTTTGGTCCTAGACTCACCCACTATTGGAAACATCTTCTCTGCACCTACTCTATTTAGCCTAGGTGGACCTGGCCCAATCCACCTTATTGTTTTCAATGTTCACGAAGACCTTAGATGCTGTGTTTCCCTCATTACTATATTATCACCAGCTCATACACTTAGCACTTTGAAGGCAATAATTCTTTGAGCTTTTGTACTAAAGAAGAATTTTCTTTCCGCCAATGCTTACCTCTCTCCCTTTCCTGCTGAAGTTATTTCCATCCAGCTTTGAAGGTCATTCAGTGGAAAATATTTATAAAAACATTTGCGGTGAATTTGACATGGTGTGTGCCTCATTAGACTTCATATTGTTGCCCTTTTGTTTTCTGAACACTTTGACCAATATCCCTTCAAGTCTGACTTACCCAGGTCCTTTATGCATATAACCATATGACTGATCCCAAATAAAATTTATTGATTATTACACTTGGGGCGGTCACAGATGTCTTCAGGAATCACTATTTCTCTTCTTAAAGATTGACTTCAGATAGTACCAGTGCCATTTTTACTTCCTTGGTTGGACACTCAAAGTAGCTATGGTCCCTGCTAGCTTTGCAGGCTGTGGCTGAGTTCCTGCACAGTTAACTACCATGGGAGAATTATTGGTACTATGGCTTGCCATTGGGGGTTAGTTACACCCTGCTGTGACCTTCCCTTGACTTGCCTAATTGGATGACAAGGTAGGAAGACTGCTGCTAATCATGTCAAAGGATAATGAGCTAAGAGGAAGTTTTGAATGCAATCCTCCAAATGAGGTAGGTGAAGGAAAACTAGTCTGGATCTCCCTTGCTTCTCATTCTTCGGACCAACACTTACATTAATTATTCAATCACTAATTGATGGATCTGTAACCGGCCAGCTGAATATATTCTTGCCACACAATCACCAATCTGTGTGCTCAGACTGAACGTTTGGCTGAGCTAGTTTTGTAGATCTGGGTCTTCCACTTGTCTAGGGTCTCCTTGGGCAACTTTCCCATGATTCTCAGCTCCCTGTTCTGAGGAGGTGCATGAACATTACACCACTCTTGGCTCTCTCTCCTGACCTTCCTCAACAGTAGCACCTTCAAAAGAAAATTGGCAATACTCCAAATCTATGAGAAAAAGGTTTTAATCTTCTGCAGAAGTTACGGTGATTGACTTGAATCATTCTTGAGGAAATTACAATTGGATATTTTAAAATGTCTCACTCCATTACAGATGCAAAGAGGCACAGAAGTGTGCTCAGTGATCAGATACTTGAAATTTGTGACTGAATTATGGACCATGAATTGACCTTGACTTCAATCCTATAGAAAATAAACAGGCCAGTCAGTCCATCAATGAAATCATGCTTATCCATATTTTATATCAAATTTTCATTGCTGTTCTGTAGCCTTCAGTTCTATGAAGTTACCCAAAATGAATTCAGCTGCAATCATTTAGAATTTCACCACAAATACAAGAGTTTAATTCTTGTCAAATTAGCAGCTGTACAATACAAACATACTACAGATTACCCATGGGAAGTCCAGTATTAGATTCAAAATATTAGTGGACCACTCTCCTAACTTTACCCTCATCTTACTATTGCTTATGACCTGAATTAATTTCAGAACATTTTGGCTGACTGCTAAATGGCTTTGTCAGAAACGGTTTGCCCATCATGTTATTAATTACACCTGTGCACCTGTTCGTGAATGCTAATCATGTGGCAGCAGTTCAACCCATAAAAGTAAGCAGACACTGCCAAGAGGTTCAGTTAAAACATCAAAATGGGGAAGAAGTGTGATCTACGTGACTGACTGTTGGTGCCAGATGGGGTGGTTTGAGTATCTCTGAAACTGCTGGTCTTCTGGGATTTCACACATAACAGTCCCTAGACTTCACAGAAAATGGTGAGAAAAAAACATCCAGTGAGCAGCTGTTCTGTGGGTGAAATTGCCTTGTTAATGAGACAGATAGGAGGAGGATAGCCAGACCTTGTTCAAGCTGCCAGGAAGATTACAGAAACTGAAATAATCACACATTATGTGCAGAAAAGCATTTTTGAATGCATAATGTGTTGAACCTTGAAATGAATGTGCTACAGCAGCAGAAGACTACAAACATAAGCCTTAGAGGCCATTTTATTAGGTACAGGACCAGCCTAATAAAATTGCTATTGAGTATATATATTTCTGTTTGGATTTTCTGACCATCAAATAGTTTCAAGAGGTTCCTAGGATTGAAAAACATAATAGAACATGCAGAGACATATGCATTGTTCGTTACAGCAGGAAACAGGAGAGAAATTAACACAATGAAGGGGCTGGCCAATACCAAAGGTGGAACAGGAAAAGGAAAGGGAAGAAGGATTTGTGTGCAATTATTGATCATTCCCTGAGAGTTTCCAGTTAGAATAAATTTGTTATTAAAAGTTGGATGACATTCAAAGACTTTTGATAAAATTTGAAACAAGTTATTCCAACTATACATAGATCATCAGTGGCAATGAATTTCAAATATCAGAGATGATTTGCCAGTCTGGTCATGGAGATGGAGAAACACACCCAGCGAGGACTGATGAGGGAATCTTCACCCCTGACTCACAGCTGTGGCAAATTGGATCTGATGGTCTGGTGATATTTCACCCATCAACACAAACAAAAAGCTTGAAGAACTCAACAAGTCAGGCAGCATTTATGAAGAGGAGTAAACTGTCGACGTTTTGAGCTGAGACCCTTCACTGGGACTTCGAAATTTTTCCTCTTATCTTAAACCTATGCTTTCTTGTTTTAGATTCCCCAACCTTGGCAAAAGGACTGTGATTATCTACCCAATCTATGCCTCTCACAATTTTATATAATTCTATAAAGTTACCCCTCAGCTTTCTACACTCCAGGGCAAAATATCCTAGCTCTCCTGTCTCTCCTTATTACTCAAGCTCTCTAGTCCTGGTACCACCCTTGTAAATCCATTCTGTGCATCTTTCCAGCTCAGTGACTTCCTTCCCACAGCAGGTGACCAGATCTATAGCTCCCTCCTTCCCAGTTGTTAGAAATAATTAATGAGCGATGCTTCCGAAACATCCAGATCATGGACTCATCTAACTTGGTAAATGGCAGTTATCATCAAGGAAATCAGAAAAAAATTAAAACAACACCTTGTGGATGAGAACTAAAGTAAGAACTTTACCATGAAGAAGACTTGAATAGTCAATTAGAACTGCATTTAATATCCCGAAGACATGGAAACATGTTAGCCTTGGTAAAATCTTCAGCAAGAAAGCCAGTTTGATGTGTAATTATTAATAAGTTTAGAGACTGTTGTGAAGCATATAAATACCCTTTCTGGTATTGCTGCCATGTTCTCGGACTCCTTTCTCATTCTGAATTTTATCCCTGTAGCATTTCTTTTTGCACTGCTCCAGATCACATTGCCATCTTTGTGACATTCTGTCACTTCGCACTCAATTCATTAGCACATGCACAGTGTATTATTTGAGTTTCATAGGCATTTCATTGCACCCTGGTGTGGACCATAAGACATAGGAGCAGTCTTAGAACATATGGCCCATCGGATCTGCTCTGCCATTCCAACATGTTTGTTTTATTATTCCTTTCAACACCATTCTCCTACCTTCTCTCTGTAACCTTTAATCAAGAAACTATCAACCTCATCTTTAAATATACCCAGTGACTTGGTCTCCACAGCTGCCTATGGCCATGAATTCCACAGATTCAGAACCCTCCAGCTAAAGAAATTCCTCTTCATCTCTGTCCTAAAGGGACACCCTTGCACCCCGAGGTTGTGCCCTTTGGGCCTAGACTCCCCCATTAGAGGAAATATGCTTTCCACATCCATTCTATATGGGGTTTCAATGAGATCCCCATCATTCTTCTAAACTCCAGTGAGTAGAGACCCAGAAACATCAAAATTTTAGCCTTTTCATTCCTGTAGTCACTCTTGTGGACCGCCTCTGGACCCCCTCCAATGCCAGCACATCCTTTCTTAGGTTGTTCATTTGTTACAAGCAACGCCGTATGATGTGGGCGATCGTGGTCTTTCCACGCGCATGATTATTCTTGGCAAATTCTTTGACAGAAGTGGTTTGCCATTTCCTTCTGAGCAGCATCTTTACAAGATGGGTGACCCATGCCATTATCAATACTCTTCAGAGATTGTCTGCCTGGTGTCAGTGGTCTCACAACCAGGACGTGATAAGCTCCTGCTGCTCATACAACCATCCACCATCTGCTTCCATGGCTTCACACAACCCTGATCAGGTTGTGGGGGGGGGGGGGGAGAATGCAGAGTAGGTTCTATACTTTGCCCAAGGTTGACCTGCAGGCTAGTGGAGGGAAGGAGCACTTTACAAGATGTATCCCTACCTAGCCTCTCACGTTCTGAGATAAAGGGTGCAAAACTGCTCAAGAGACTGGAAGTGCTGTGAGTATATTAAATTTCAGTCCTCTCGAAATGCATGCTAACATTGCATTTTCCTTCATCACCACCAACTCAACTTGCAATGTCAATATGTCAATAAACTACTCTGATCTGATTGGAGTACCTAAGGCTGCCAGGATCAAAGGAACATTGCCCTGTGGAAAATAGAGAATTACTCCCAGGTGGAGAAGAGTCTAGATTCAGGTAGGAACCACACAGAATTTCCATCTGAAATAAGGACATGGCTCTGGCCCAGTTTTCCTACCCTCAGTGTATGGACAATTAGCTTCAACTTAAGGTTTTATAAAGTGATCCAACAAAAGCAGAGGGAAGCAGATACCAACTGAACTGGGCCCAAAATAAAGAGGTTTGTCACAGCTTATTAGCCCAGGGGTTACAGCGGCAGCCCTGTGCCATTGGAAAGAGTACGCGCGGTGCAGAAAGCCGTCCGCAGGAAGATGGCTCAAATATGTCGAATTGATAGCGCCACCAGTATAATCAGACTGAAAGACCTTGGGAGGATAAGAAAGGAATGTGTGTTTTATGAAGCTGTCTTTTTTATTAACCAACCCGGGACCGTGTGCACATGGTGACTATAACCGAACGCAAACACAAAGACATCCAGTTGCAACCGGGCAGCGGGCCAGTAATTGAATGACCCGCTGCTTCCTCCTGATATTACATTCCATTGGCATGTCCTTTGCCCCGACTGACGCCAACCTTCTTTCCAGCCCTAAAGAAAACAGTTCCAGCTGGCACCGCCGGCTAATTTCTAAAGAGCCAATTCATACTTTCTGTAAAAAAGGTCTCAGTTTGATTCTCCGGCAGAGGATTTAAATCATGGAGCAAGGTCAGATTAACTGTACCATTCATTCACGGAGAAGTTAAGTAACGTCTTAAAATAAAAACCCTCTGGTTTTACAGGGCTAGTGTTGTCTTGGGTTTTTTTTTCTGCGGGATTTTCTCCCTCTCTTTTGAAGGGACTAAGGCGATGACAGTTTATAAACATTGCAATTTTCGTTAAGCATCGATGCCCCGTGAATTCCAGTTCAAATGACTGTGAAGAGTATTCGCGTGTAAGTGATATCCCGAGCCTATTAATGTGACCTTCTGATTTTTGGCTCATCTTTTATGCGTATTCTTTGAAACCTACGCTCAAACCACATTGTTTTTGAAAGTGAGCACCGGCCCTGAATGTCCAGCATTAAACCACTTCACAACGGGTGTGCACAAATGTCGCCAGTGTTCCAGTCCGCCATGCACCAATAATTCCGGGAAGCCTTGCTCCAGTCTTGACCGCACGCATACTGGAACAGGGGCGCCATTACTTGCCGTAGTGCTGGATGAAGACGGTGGGGTGGGGTACGGTGGGGTGGGGTGGGGAGAGAGAAGAGCGAACAACAGCCCAGAGTGGCCCCGCACTGAAAATCATAATCCATTGGATCTTGAGTGGGATCACATACTGAAGGGTTTCTGCTGAAAATGAGCGATTTTGAAATCGGACAACTTATCACACAAGCTTGACAAATGAGGCATCGACCCCAAACGCCGAGTGCCCGTCTCCCAGGCAGCTGCTACCGGACCTGTTGAGTCCCTACGGCTGCTGTCCACGTTGCTCCAGTTTTCCATCGATCTGCAGTCTCCCATGCCCTGATTTCCTGCCTCAGGCAGGTCGCTAGAATCATCTAATAGCGTTCTGTTTTACATTGAGAAACCCGCGCTTTTCACTGTCAAACTTCTTCAGAATCTTCCATGAGGTACAAAATTTCTTTAAACTTCTAAGAAGGTAGATTGTATCGAGGCACTGGGCCCAGGATAGATCTTCTGAGGAACCTGAAGCTGATCACCCTTTCTACTGGAGATCCTTCAGTGATGTATTGAAGCTTCCCGAGGGGGTGATAGGGAGTTGTAGTTGATAAAGAGCATCCTGATATTTGCACTTTTGCTGTCCAGCTGTTCCAGGGTTGAGTGAAGATCCAATGAAATGGCATCTGCTGTGGACCTGTTATGCTGGCAGGCAAAATGAAGCCGATCTGGGTGACTTTTCAGACAGGAGTTGATATGTTTCAAACTCTTAAAGCACTTCATCACAGTGGATGTAAGTATTACAGGATCATAGTCATTGACGCAGTTAACTGCTTTCATCTTAGGCACCAGTATAAGCAGGAAGGTACCATAGATGGCTGAAGTGAGCGGTTATCAATGAACACTCCAGCCAGTTGATCAGCACTGGCGTTTAGCACATGGTCAGGTACCCCATCTGGTTCAGGTGCTTTCCATGGGTTCACTGTCACAAAGAATGCTTTTACATCGGCCTCCGAGATTGAAACCACAAGGTGACTGGGGGCTGTGAGTGTTCGTGAAGATTCCTCTATATTTTGATGGTCACAGTGAGAATAGAAGGCATTGAGCTCATCTGGGAGCGAAGTCTTTTTGCCACCTATATTGCTTGGTTTCATTTTACAAGGGACACAAGCATTCAAGGCCTGTCACCACTGTTGAGCGTCCTCCTGTGACTCAAGTTTGGCCTGGAATTCCACTTTGTGTTATGGTCCGGTCCGGAGCCCGGATTCCGGGTCTTGATCTGGTCTGCAGACTCCGGACTCCGGGTCTTGTAGCCCTCCCTCCTTTCACCCTTAAGCCCAAATAGGATCATCTTGGCTTAAGGAGGTGCACCTGATGCCTATTGGCTGGCAGGTGTATATAAGGGGCTCTGGGTCCCCTATCCCCACCTGTTCATGTTTGCCCTGGCTTGTACCTACTGTTAATCAACTACTTCTGCAAGTCTGTTCTCATAGTCACCATGGACTGAGCTCCCTTGCCTTTGTTGGGTAAGCAGGTTGGACTGCTGTTGCCTGGCGGGGGACCTTTTCCTACCCCTTGCTTCTGATGGGTTGTGCCCCACAACCTGCCCAGGCCCCTGTGTTCCTGCCTGGGAGGCTGGGCCCTGTCAAGGAGTTATGCCCAGGGGGCTATCCTCCCAGCATTCCTTGTCCCATAGACCCATCCTCTAGCCTAGCCAGGCTCCTGCCTCACCACAAACCCCAGGGTCCTGCCTTGCTATGAACTATCTCTGAACCCCAGGATCACCTTTGAATGCCATGTCCCTCACGCATGCCATGGTCTCCCCACCTCACTCTATTCTTTAGGTGTCCCTGTCCTGCCCCTAGTACTTCAGTGCCTGCGTCCTGCATTTGTGTCCAGTCTCATGTCCCCTTGTGACACTTTGCACGTGAAATGGCTTTCTGGGGAACATACCTGGACCTCTTCTTTATATAATATAAAAGTGGATAAATCTCAAAGTCCTGACAGGATATTCCCTCGGACCTTGAGGGAAGTTGGTGTAGAAATAGCAGGAGCTCTGACAGAAATATTTCAAATGTCATTAGAAGTGGGGATGGTGCTGGATGATTGGTGTATTGCTCATGTTGTTCCATTGTTTAAAAAGGGTTCTAAGAGTAAACCTAGCAATTATAGGCCTGTAAGTTTGATGTCAGTGGTGGGTAAATTAATAGTATGTATAATTATCTGGATAGATGGGTCTGATTAGGAACAGTCAACATGGATTTGTGCATGGAAGGTCATGTTTGACAAATCTTATTGAATTTTTTGAAGAGGTTTCTAGGAAAGTTGACGAGGGTAAAGCAGTGGATGTTTATATGGACTTCAGTAAGGCCTTTGACAAGGTTCCACACGGAAGGTTAGTTAGGAGGGTTCAATCGTTGGGTGTTAATATTGAAGTAGTAAAATGGATTCAATAGTGGCTGGATGGGAGATGCCAGAGTAGTGGTGGATAACTGACTAGTGCGCCTCAGGGATCTGTACTGGGTCCAATGTTGTTTGTCGTATACATTAATGATCTGGATGATGGGGTGATAAATTGGATTAGTAAGTATGCAGATGATACTAAGATAGGTGGCGTTGTGGATAATGAAATAGATTTTCAAAGCTTGCAGAGAGATTTAGGCCAGTTAGAAGAGTGGGCTGAAAGGTGTCAGATGGCATTTAATGCTGATAAGTGTGAGGCGCTACATTTTGGGAGGAATAATCAAAATACGACATGCATGGTAAATGGTAGGGCATTGAAGAATGCAGTAGAACAGAGTGATCTAGGAATAATGGTGCACCTGAAGGTGGAATCTATGTGGATAGGGTGGTGGAGAAAGTTTTTGGCATGCTGGCCTTCATAAATCAGAGCATTGCGTATAGGAGTTGGGATGTAATGTTAAAATTGTACAAGGCATTGGTAAGGCCAAATTTGGAGTATTGTGTACAGTTCTGGTCACCGAATTATAGGAAAGGTGTCAACAAAATAGAGAGAGTACAGAGGAGATTTACTAGAATGTTACCTGGGTTTCAGCACCTAAGTTACAGAGAAAGGTTGAACAAGTTAGGTCTATTCTTTGGAGCGTAGAAGGTTGAGGGGGGACTTGATAGAGGTATTTATAATTGAGGGGGATAGAGTTGATGTGGATAGGCTTTTTCCATTGAGAGTAGGGGAGATTCAAACAAGAGGACATGAGTTGAGAGTTAGGGGGCAAAAGTTTAGGGGGAATTTCTTTACTCGGAAAGTGGTAGCTGTGTGGAAAGAGCTTCCAGTAGAAGTGGTAGAGGCAGGTTAGATTTTGTCATTTAAAGTAAAATTGGATAGGTATATGGACAGGAAAGGAATGGAAGGTTATGGGCTGAGTGCAGGTCGGTGGGACTAGGTGAGAGTAAGCATTTGGCATGGACTAGAAGGGCCGAGATGGCCTGTTTCCATGCTGTAGTTGTTATATGGTTATTCATTCAGATCCTCTGAGTCCTTGAACATTACTCAGTCCACCTACTTGGAGCAATCCCATAGCCATTCCACTGCCTTCAGTAATCTTCACTGTTGTTCTAATCTCTGGAGACTTACTCTTTAGCCTCTGCCTGTATGCAGGTAGGAGAAGGACAGCCAGATTTACCAAAGTGTGGTCTGGGCATGGAACAGTAGACATTTCTTATCTTAGTATAGCAGTGGCCTGGTGTGTTTTGGGACTTCTGGTGCTACAGGTTACATGCTGATGGTAATTAGACAGATTTCTTCAAACAAGCTTGATTGAAGTCCCTGACTATGATTTGAAATGGGTCGGGATGAGTAGCTTCTTGTTTGTTGATGGCAGCATTCAATATCTCCAGTGCCTGGTTAACATCAGCTTTTGGCAGTATGTAAACTCTCTTGGTTAGGATGCAACTTGGCTCAGGAGTGTGAAAGTGGAGATGACCATACTTTCAGCTGAAGCACTGTGGTCTATTTTAAGTTCTGAACTATTGAAAACGTACCTACAAATGAAAAATACTCAAAAGTCTAGTGACTTTTCTAGTTTAAAATTCTTACTGTGTGCAGTTCAGTGTGATTTCTAGTTATGAATGTGACACTTGATGTTTGGACCTGAAGTTTCATATTATATGAAGTCCATCAATATAATTATTTATCTAACAAGACAGCTGTGAATACTGTCCATAGAGCAGCAAATTCAACAATAGTCTTTAAATCCAAAGAAGCAAATACAGACTGTATTCCTATGGTCTGTTTGTTCACTCATTTTCAGGATGTGAGCATCACTGGCAAGGCCAGTTTTCATAGATCAACCCTACCGGCCCTTGAACTTGAGTAGTTTGTTCAGCCTTTTGAGTATGAACCACATTTCTGTGTGTGCAGTCAAGCCTAGAGTTTAATATCATTGACATACATCATGAAATTTATTGTTTTGTGGCAGCAATACAGTATAATACATAAAATATAAATTACTATGAGAAATATATACAAACGTGTACATAAAAGATTAAGTAAGTAGCACAAAAAGAGAGTGAATATCATAAGGCAGTGTTGGTGGGCCATTCAGAAATCTGATGATGCAAGGTTAGAAACTGTTCCTAAAATGTTGAGTGTGTGTCTTTAGGCTGCTGTAGCTCGGCCCTAATGGCAGTGGCGGGAAGAATTCATGTCCTGAGTGATGGGGCTTCTTAATAACAGATGCCCCTTTTTGAGGTATTGCCTTTTGAAGATGATCTTGACGGTAGGGAGGCCAGCACCCATGATGGAGCTGGCTGAGTTATATAGCACACTGCAGTTTTTTCTGATCCTGTGCAGTGGCCCCTCGGTACCAGATGATGATGTAATCAGTCAAAGTGCTCTCCACAGTACATCTGTAGAAGTTTGCTGGAGTCTTTGGTGACATACTCCTGATGAAATATAGCCCCTGGCCTGCCTTCATTGTAATTGAATCAATATGTTGGACACAGGATAGATATTGAGAGATGTTGACACCTAAAACTTGAAACTGCAAGACTACATAGGCATGATAGAATTTGTTTCCTGAAGGAAACTGACTGTCTTTATATTGCATACTCTATAACAATACATTAGCTTTTGTATCATCATTACTTGTACTTTTTTTTTACAGTCCTGACTGTTGACTTCCATGGTGGGATTAGAACTCAGGTCTTTGGATTATAAGTCCACTGCCATCAGGAAGAAAATACAGGAGCATCAGGAACTCTCTGGAACCAGTGGGGTCATTTAATTCCACTTCACTTGCCCCATTACTGAATGGTTCACTCAACCTATAGGTTCACTTTCAAAGACTCTTCCTCTCAAGTTCTCACTATTTATTTTTTTTCTCTCTTGTATTTGTACAGTTTGTTTTTTTTTTACACATAGATTGTGTGTTCGCCCTGTTGGCTGTGGTCTTTCATTGATTCTATTATGGTTCTTGCATTTACTGAGTATATCCGCTAGAAAGTGCTTCTCAGGGTTGTATATAGTGACAAATATGTACTTTGATAACACATTTACTTTGAACTTCTGTACTTTGAAGTCCACACCTCTAGTTTACTAGCCTGGGGATTTAACTTATCATGGTATCTTCTGAAAATCTGTTTCATTTGGCATATGGATGAAATAAAAATGGAGGGAGGGAAGGGTCAGATTGATCTTGGATTAGGTTATGGGTTGGCACAACATTGTGGAAGAGACTGTGCTGTACTGTTCTATGTTCTATTGCGGCATAATGTTATCAATGGAAAATAGAAATATGCAAAATCGTAAAAGACCAGAGTTTTGTCTGAGGAGAAGCCTGGCAGAACTTTGAGATAATGAGAGGCATAGATAGACAGCCAGTTCCTTTTTTCCCATGGTTGAAATGTTTAATACAAGATTGCATGCATTTAAGATGAGAAGCAGTTGTTCATATGAGAAATGGGGGGTAAAGTTTTTTTTACTCAGAGAGGGGTAGGTCCCTGGAATACTTTGCCAGGAGTGGTAATGGAAGTAAATACAAGAGAGACATTTTAGAGGCTATTAGATAAGCATATGAATGTGTAGAGAAAGGAGTAATATTGATATTGTGTAGGCAGAAGACGAAAGCTTAATTGGGCATTTAATTACTAGTTTAATTAGTTTAGCAAAAATTAGGGCCTTTTCCTGGATTATATTGCTCTATGTTCTATGTCCTTGTTCTATGAAGATGGGAACATTAATCTCTTGCCCCTAAATTCCATGTTTTGCCTTTTATTTAAATTTTTTTCTTGTAGCTTCCATGCTATCTGCGACTCCAAACTGCTTGTTCCATTCATTCACTGCCCTGTGTTAGTAGAAGTTCAAGTTAATTTAGAAAATATTTTTAATACAGAGGGACTGGCTTCTTAACAGAAATTGGGGGCTGGAGACTGGCCCCATTGTAAACCAGTGTTGGCTGAGCTTGGCTGTATTTTGCAAGCTGTTGAGTGTTTTATTCAACTTGCGATAAATGCAACCTGTATTAATGAGCTGTAAGTAACCACTGTAACTAAAGGCAGTTAACTTTGATTGGGTGTTTAAATTGGAATAAATCCCCCTGCTCTGAAGTAGTCTGAAGAGGATATTAATGTTACCAAATTTGTAGATTGGAGCTGATGGGGGAAGATAAAAGAATTTGCAACCAAGGGCAACAACACACAGCCTAGACAGTAATTCACTGGAGATTATTGTTGTTCACATTTAGATTTCTGATTTCCCAAATGAGACAGATTGGTAGTAGCTTGCTAACTGCTAGCTATTTTAATTCCAAGGTTTCGAGCACAACTAAAACACATGAATACAATATACATGTCTCCTGATAGAATTAGCTGGCAAATGTGTTTCAGCTGAGGAACGATATTCTGGTGGTTTCCATGTGTCTGCTATCACAATGTGCCAGAGTCTCCATTTTGACACTTTAATACGATACCGATCTGACCTGGCCCCTCAACACCACCTCTTTAGTCAAGAAAGTGCGGCAACACCTCACTTCCTGAGGAGGCTGAGGTGAGTGTTTTGTAGTATTTTCTGTTTTCCTTGCCTATCTGTAATGTATGGTTCTGTGAGTGTGACTATGTCAGGCTGCTTTTGACCAGTTTGGGCACCAGCCCCAGATATTTGAAGAGGCCAATCCAGCATCAGTTGGGCTGGAAGAGACTTTTCAATGTCTAAAACGTTCAGTTATGAGGAGAGACTTGATAACCTGGGTTTGTTTTCCTTGGTGTGGAGGAGGATGAGGGGCCAGGGCGGGGGCAGTTTGGGGTGGGGTGGGTGAGTGTCATTTGTCTGGTATACACAAAAATTTGTAGGAAATCTATTCTCCCCATTACAGATGTGTGTAAAATCAAAGAATAAGGCTTACTTTAAGGGGTGAGAGAGGATCTGAAGAAGATATTTTTATCCAAAGGACAGTTGAATCTGATAACTGGTTGATCCAATTACTCTCACATCATTCAAGAAACATCTCGAGTCTCCAAGGCAAAAAAGCCTACAGACCAAGTGTAATGTTGAATCAGATTCACCGTTTGGCAAGACAGGAAATGCATTGACTTCAAGTAGGTATATTAATCATTTATTTACAAACAGTAAAAATTTAACTGAGCATTCAAGTTCCCTGAGTTACAAACATTACAAAGCTGAATATTAAACACACATACTTGGTTAAAGGTGCACATCGAGTATCTTGTCTTTAACAAAGGAAGAAGCGAGGAAGCCCCTTCCATGTGCTATTTTCTATACCCGGGATATTTGAAACTGGACAATATGAAGTAGCAGAGTGCCATGTGGGTGGCGAAAAGTGTGAAAATGTAAAGACCGTAATGGAAACATTTGTAAAGGATTGAGAGGTTTATTATATATAATATTTTTGAATAAATTGTATATTTTAATTAAAAAAAATTGAAACTGGACACCAGGCAGCTATCCAATGGGAAAAGCAGATGCAGTTTCTAAACTAACCAATCATAACAGAAGTAAATGTCAACAATCAGATTAAGGCAGGTCCCTGCAGGACAGAAAGTGCTGGTAAATGGAGATGTGTACTTACTTTGTGGTCAGGATAAATGTTGTGGGCTGAAGGGCCTTTTTCTATACTGTTCTGTTCAGTAACACTGCCCTGTTGATAGGTTCTTGATTAGTAAGGGTGTTGGGGGAGAAGGCTAAGAATGGGGTTGATAGGCATAATAAATCAGCCATAATTGAATAGTGAAACAGACTTGATGGGCCCAATGGCCCAATTCTGCTCCTATGTCTGATGGTGTTATGGTGTCCGTATCTATCTTATCTGATTTAATTCTTTTGTGCTTTAATCCAGTAGTTAGGATAGAACTAAGTGGTTGCTGTGGCCATTTAGAGGAAGTTAAGTGTGAACCACTTTGCCACTGTGGGTTTCAATCACACATAGACCAGAGTGAGAAAGGTTGGTGGGTTTCCTTCACCAAAGGGTACCAGTGAACAGGTAGCAACCTGGTAGTTTCATTACCGAGATTATTTTCTTTTGCATTCAAAACATTTTAAATTAACTTAAATTTCGTAGCTGCCTTGACAAGCTTGAAACTCCCGTCTCTAGACTCTCAGCGCAGGTCTCTGATTTCTTGTTGCCTTAACCACGACACCGCAACCACATCCGAATATGCCTCACACAGTCAGTCCACTTTCTGCGTCTGTGGCTGATTTGTTCATGATAAAGTTAAACAGATGATTGGTGAAGATAATGGATACAGCTACAGCGTGCATGAATGTGATTAGATATTTTGCTTATGGTTGGAATTTATTTTTACTGCATTTTCAATATGGGATCTCATTCTCTAGGCTAGCATTTTTTGTTTTCCTAATTATCCTTGGGAAGAGAGTGATTGACCCACCATCCTGGGCTGCTGCAGACCTTTTGATGAAGGCTCTCCATCTTTTGCATTTGATGGGGAATTCCAGGATTTAGAAGATGAGGGACCGGTGATATGGATTGCTGTTCAGGATAGTGGATGAGGTACCAATTCAAACAGGTGGATTTGATCCTGGTGGTGGTGAGTTTCTTGATTTTTGCTGGAGTTTCACTAGTCCAGGGAGGTGAAAAGTATTCTGTCATAGGTGGGCACAGGCCCTTTGGCCCACAATGTTGTGCCATACTTTTAACCTAATCTAAGATCAATCTAACCCTTCCCTCCCACCTTAACATCTATGTTTTCTTTCATCATTGCGCCTATCTAAGAGTATCTTAAATGCCCCTAATGTAGCTGCCTCTTCCACCACCCCAGTCAGTTCTTCACACCCACCACTGTAAAAGTGTACTTATGAAATCCCCCCATACTTTCCTCTAAACATCTTAAAGTTATGTCCTCTTGTATTAGCTATTTCTAACATGAGAGAAAGTAACTACCTGTCCACTGTATCTGTGCCTTTAAACTCTTGTACACGTCTACCACATCGCATCTCTTCCTCCTAAGCAACAAAGAGAAAAGCCCTAGCTTGCTGAACCTGTCCTCATAAGAGCTCCTCACTAATCCAGGGAGCATCTTTTCTGTAGGTAGGTGACCAGAACTGCACAAAATGCTCCAAATTCAGCATCACCAATGTCTTGTACAAATTCAACATCACATTTCAGCTCCTGCACTGAAAGCTCCTGGTTTTTGAAAGCCAATGTGTCGAAAGCTTTCTGTTTAGGTTGTGATTATGTTTTGCATGATCTGTGTATGTGTTTCACTAGAAATTGTGGTGAATAATCATGAATTGTGCTAGAGACAATGATGGAGCAGAATCACGAGCAGTACTTAAGAGGTGTCTAGACAAGCATGTGAATCACCTAAACATTGATAGGAATCAGTTAAGTGCTGTAAAATTGGATTAATATGGATAGGTGCCCACTGGTCAATGAGAATGTGGTAAGGCAAATGGACCTGTCTGCATGCGGCAAGATTATGACATTAAAACTTGGCAAGGTCAATGTGTCTGAGAGTGGCTTTCCATTTTCCCAGTTCAGAGATGGGTGGGCCTTGGAATGTGATGATAGGTATGTGCAGATGGAGATGAAAGATGGAAGGAAACTGTTTCATCATTATGTTTTATTCTGGAACAAGCAAAAATATTTGAATTTTATGGAACAGTGGAATGTGCAGGAGAAAGAGAAACGCAGAAAAAGGAAAATAAGACGAAAATTGTCCATGTTAAGAAATCTAAAATAAAACCAGAATATACTTGAAATACTCAGCAGGCTAGGGTGCATCTGGGGGAAGAGGATCAGGGACATTTCTCCCTTGCCCTCTCTCCTTGCAGCCTTACAAGTTCCTTTTGTTCTCCTTCACAATTCTGGCGTAGGACCTTCAACTGAAACGTTAACACTGTTTCTCTTCTGTAAGATGTGACCTGGCCTGAGTGTATCCAGCATTTTCTGCTTTTTTACAGAAAATAGAGGACAACTGAGGAAGTTCCCCTGACGGTTTTAGCCACATTTTTGTTATGGTCACAAATATGCCAAATGTTTAGCTCAGAACAATGACAGTCATAGCACCAAACAATAGCAAAGAACGCCACACGCAAAATACTGGAGCAATTCAGCATGGCAGGCAGCATCTATGAGGGGAAGAAGTAAATGGTTGATGTTTTGAGTTAAGACCCTTTGTTAGTGCTGATGAAGACTTGGCCCAAAACATCAACTGTTTATTCCCCTCCATCGACACTGAGTTCCTTCGGCATTTTGTGTGTGTTGCTCAAGAGTTCCAGCACTTGCAGAATCTCTTGTGTTTATAACACCAAAGAATAACACTTGTAAAGAAACTTTAACAGAATGAATGTTGCATAATACTTAATAAGAGCACATAATTAAGAAATTAACTTATCTAACTAGAGTAAATGTGCACGTCACTACAGAAGGTCCTCTTCCTGGGTGAGCTTTGAGCAACCTCTGGTGGCCAAGAACTGAGCAGACAGCCAGCCTAACCTTCAGCAAGGACAATATGGATCTGCCTGACTTAAAACAACACGCGCAGGTCTTTGTTTCACATTTTCTAATGAATTTAGTGCAATCCCAACCTATTGGATTCTATGATTTCCTTACCAGTTCTCCTTGTCAGATCGAGTTATGTCTGATGCTCGTCCCATGAAATTGAATGAGCGTAAAGTGAGCATTGCACTCCTGATTTTAACACAATTAAATCTAGGTTGAAGAAAGCCCAGAGGTAGTTTGAAGATGCTTTAATTCATTGTTAGTCTGCCACCTGGTGGGTATTATCAGCAAGGAGACACTGGAGTACACTGAAAAAAAAATCATAGAACAGTACCGCAAAGGAACAGACATTTTGTCTGTGCACATCAGCAGTTTCTGTTCAAAGTCGCCTATAGTAACACACATACCTGGTTACAGCAGGAACCACAAGCATTACAAGATGAGAACTGACAGTGCTGTCATAGGAATGAATGGGCCCATAAGTCCCTACCAGTATGTGTGGTGACACTTGTGGGTTGCCCCAGCAGGTCCTTCAGCTGTATTGAATGCTAATGCAAACAACACATTTCACTGTAGTTTTGATGTGCATGGATCTGAATCTGTAGAGTGATGCAGTTTCAGAAGGGGAGTATCACTGAATGAATACAATGTTAGAAGAACTGGAGTCCATAAGTGGCCAACAGATGAAGATCTCCTATTTGTACCCAATCCTTCTCAACATTGGATCTGTGCGCTGTAGAAAAATGGACTGTACAATCAGTTCAATCAGATGTACCCGCCCTGCCCCCATGACTCCCTCTGCTGAATCCTCGCCTTTGTAATCACAGGCAGAGTTAGAAAAAAGTGTAGAAAACTGATACAGAAGAATATGGGATATGAAGAGCAGAAGTAGAGGTGGGGGAGAACCTGGTTCTGATCTGAGCTTCAATGCCTGTAATGGTGGTGGAGTCAATCGTGGTTTCCAAAAGGAAACTCAATGGAGACTCAAGTGAAGTTGACCTCCAAGGTTGTATGAAGAATGGAGAGCTTGAGATTGACTGGATAATGAACACATATTGACTCAATGGACTGAATAGCCTCCTTCTGAACAGTACTAATTCTATTAACACAGAATATAGAACAGTACAACTTAGTAAAGGCTGTTCAGCCCAGAATATTGTGCTGACCTTTTAACCAAGATCAATCTAACCCTTCATGCCTTCCATTTTTTTTTCATCCATGTACCTGTTTAAGAGTATCTTAAATGTCCCTAATGTATCTGCATCTACCACCAGCCCTGGCAGCACCCACCACTCCCTATGCAATAATCCTACCTCTGACACCCCCCTCATCCTTTCCTCCAATCACCTTACAATTATGTCCTCTTGTATTAGCCATTTCCACACTGGGGGAGAAAGGTGCTGTGTGCCCACTCTGTTAAGTTTTGTTGCTCCGAAACATAAAACTGATTGAAAGAAAACACTGAGCTGTGATTGTGTTTTAGTTTTGCTTTTACTTTAAACAAGATGAGCACTTATGATGTGGTGGCATGATAATGTACTGTAGGCTATTCATGTACTTTTACTCATAACTGCAATCTATTATATAAACAGCAAAAATGCACACAGAATACACTACAATACACACATCCACAGCATAGTAAATTTTAAATTGTCCCATTCAGACCTAAAGATTTAATCATTGTGGAGGATTTCTTATTCTTGTGGGATAATGTCTTTCCTGACCAGGAAGGTAACTCTGCTTGACATGTGCAACTTTTCACTCTGAAACAATCTGAGGTTCTGGGTCCGTGGTGGTAGTAGGGGTTGATTCCTGAACTGCAGGAAGTGATTCTGACAAGTTGGAATATCTTTCTTTTGGATGTGTTGGCATCCTGAGCAGTGTGTGGCAAGCTGTTGATTTGCTGGTTTGTCCCAGGCCACCAGACGAAGCTTCCAGCCAGCACTTTCACTTTGGCCATGACTAGTTGACAGGCATATAGCTCCTCCAACACTTCACCGCTTAGCTTGGATGGTACAGCTCCTCTTGGTCTCCACATAAGGTGACCCCTTTCAGGGGCGTTCATCCTGGTGCTGGTAAAAATGGGGGAACTGGAATTTCAGCTGTATATTCCAGCCAGTTTGAGTTGCAATGTAGACCTGAGATGGTGTGGAGTCTTTACTGATTTCCCTTTGGATCATCTCTGCCCTAATAGGGAGACTTTCAATTTTCATTATGGAGAATAAGTCAAGAGAAGTGCCCTCTTCTGTAAATTTTTCAGCACTTCCTTTACCAAGGGTAAGTGGTACAATCCATCAGTATTTCTGTGATTAACCGACCTTTTGAATTTGATCTTGTAACTGTGTCCTCCAAGAAACAGAGCCCATCTCCACATTCATGCTACTGCTGTTAGTGGAACACCCACTGTGGATTGAAAATGGACACTAGTGGTTGATGATCAGTAGTGAGGGTAACTCTTTCCCATACAGGTACTCTTTCTCTGCAGTGGTAAGCGACTGCCAGGCTATAGTTCATTCACTTCCATCACTCACGACATGTGACATGATTGCACCTATATCACATGGCGAAGCGTCACAGGCAAGCTTCACTGGGCGATGTGGATCATAATGCATGAGTAGTGTCTGACATCACATTTCCTTTGTCTTTTGGAAAGCCTCCTCACACTACTTTGCCCATTGCCATTTCTTCCAGATTTGTAATGGAGTTCAAGTAGCCAAGTTTGACAGGAACCTGTTCTTAGTCATTGACAAATCTTAAAAAGGACACTACTGTGACACATCCTCTGGCCTTGGGGCATCCACCACCTCTTGAATTTTTTCAGCACACTTGTGTAAATCTTGCACGTCAATGGTGCGACCACCATAAGTATTGCTTGTTTGTTTTAAAGACCCCATATTTGTCTGCTTGTGCTCTGAGCCCATAATCTTCTAAGCTTTTTAACATGGTCTTGAGCTTTTGGAGCTGTTTCTTGCCATTCTCACTGATAACAATGATGTCATCCAGGTAACACTGTGCCTGGGCAGCCTTGCAGCACTGATGCAGTGAATTTAACTGCTCTTTTTAAATGAGCTCTACTTCAGTTAGGAGCCATTTTGAATGTTTTCCAGTAAGATTTCACAATCTAAATGACTTTTTAGTGCATTATTAAACCTATTACTGAACTGACAATGCTCAGACTATTTGATAGTTGTAGTGGACTGCAGATCATGGTCTCTCTTTGGGTGCTTTGCTTTGACTTGGTGGGAGGTGGGTGCTGATGCTGGGGGGATGGGGAGGTTGAAGCTTTGCTGCTGCTTGTGCGAGGGAGGCGGGGAGCTGGGTCTTCGGGGTTCTCAGGTTTTCCTGGTGTTCATTCTTTTGACTACTCAAGCAGTTAAGAGAAGAAAGACATGAAATAGTCATTAGAAATAAGCACCTTCATAGTGTGTGTACATTACTGAGTAATGCAACTTGAGACTGACATGGGACAAACTTCAAAATTTATAACACAATATCCCCTCATGCAAGTAAATTCACAACAAATAGCAGATCAATGTAGAGTGATAATTAACTAAATCATCTAATCCCTATAGACATGTTAAACCAAATAAAACATGAAATTGCACAAGAACTAGAGCGAAACCAAGAAAAACCAAGACCGCAAGAAAATAATGAAGATGCAACCCACTGAAGCACTGATGAAAATACAATTATTTTAACTGTTTCACAACCAGACGGCAACAACACGGATCTAGAGCCTTTGCAGTATGCTGTTGAGGAAGCTGAGCCTACAGACAAAATTATCCTAATATTTAAAATCACGCTAACAGAATATATGAGCATTGATCCAACCACAAAAAAAACCCTATAACCAAAACAAAATACACCCTCAAAATTTGCAGGCATTGTTAATACTCTCAACACTATTATATTACCATATTATTTAGGAAAACTTAAAACATTTGAAGAACTACACCCAAGAACATACTGTACAGCATTAAAAGCAGTGCAGTCCAATGGCTCCAGAATAGAGGCACTCATTAATTGAAACCCAAAACTGAGTAATGAAATGAGAACACCGAAATGACAGAAGAGATTAAGACACAAATTGAAATGTTAATAGCCCACCTAATGAAGTATAAAATGGATAACCCAGGCAAATAAGAGAAAAGCTAAGGAAATATAAAGTCCATACATCATATGCTCAACCTAACAACAGCATTGTAGAATTTATAGATACACTAAAACAAAAGTTTGGTGCATACAAAGCCAGATTAAATAGATACATGAAATGCAGCAGATGAAGAAAAGAGAATTATCAGTTCAGAAACAATGAAAAAGGTTTATACAGAATATTGAAACTAAATTCAATGCACCAAAATGTTATTAAACCTGTCACAGAATTACCAACAAACAGAGATAATAAACTTTTGATCTAATATCGGGTCAAAGAGGGTGATGCACAATCAAGCAACAAGCTGGATTAGGGAGGAAAAAGAACATATGCACACACAATCGAATAAATGCAAATATATGAAGTTACAATGGATATGCTAAGAGAGGTTATAAAAATGCCCATAACTGGAAAAGTACTAGTAGTGATAATTTTCATAATTATTGGTATAAAAATTTTACTTGCCTTCATCTGTGCCAATTAATGTATATAAATTATTTTCTTAAAAAACTTGAATAAGGACCCAATTTTTTCAGAAGGTAAAACATATCTCTTACCTAATGGGGAAATCATAAATGATCCATCAAACTATCATTCTATTGGTTGTTTACAAACTATATATAAAATTGTAACATCATACATCTCACAATGAATCACCACTCACTTAGATAACTACAATATACTTACAGAAGAGCAGAAAGGATGTGCTAAAGGTATGAAATGACATAAACAGCAGCTGATAATAGATTCTGTAATTCTAAATCAAGCTCGGCAGAAAAGCAGAAATCTTTCATGTACTACCAAAAAGCATTTGATTCTGTCCCATACACATGGTTAATAGAGTTCTTAATGTATATAAACTACACCCACTACACCCAACACTGATGAAATTCTTTCAACATCTGATGAAGCATTAGAGTACTATAATTATCTATTAACAAGGAAAAAGAACAGCCACTGTTATCAAAGTAAATCGAGGCATTTTCCTGGGCGACTCTTTAAGCCCACTGTGGTTTTGTCTAGCTTTAAACCTGCTCTCTAATTTACTGAATCAGAAAAAAGTTATAAATAAGTAAATAAATAATACTGAGAACATGAATTGTAGGGACCTTGAAAGTGAGCCCATTGGATGTGGGATCAGTTCAGTGTTGAGGTGAGTGAAGTTATCTATGATGGTTCGGGAGCCCAAGGTTTGAAGGGTAATAATTGTTCCTGAATTGTTGTGAACTAATCAGAGCAAAGTAGTAAGTGTTCTTTACAAGCAATGGAATGAAGTGGACAGTGAAAATGACTGTTGTGACTTTGTGACTGTCCATCACACCCTGAAAAAAAATACCCTGCCAATTGATCATGTGCTACTTAATGTCTGAGGATGCTTCAGGAGTCAGAAATTTATATTGAATATACATTATGGTTTTGAGCACACAGACTCAGAATGACATGGAAAGAAGCCACTTGGCCCAAGATGACAGTGCAAATACTTTGAAGGGGCCATCAACTAGTTCCTTTCTCCTTCCATTGTCACACAGCCCTGTAGCTTTTTTTGCTTTGTATGCACTGTAACACCTTTTGAATGTGGATGTTGAACCTTCAATCTATGTACCTCAATAGGCAGCATTAACAATATTTTGCCCTATTAGCACTCTGGGTTTTAGTTCTTTATTTAAACTGGTGTCACTGACCATTGCCATGTTTGCCTGAAGAAGTTTTCTCATTTACTTAGGGGCGGCACTGTAGTGCAGTGGGTAGCATAACACTTTACAACACCAGTGATTGGGGTTTAATTCCTGTTGCTGTCTGGAAGGAGCTTTGCATGTTCTGCCCGTGACAGCATAGATTCCTCCCGGTGCTCCAGTTTCTGGCCATATTTCAAAGACGCATGGGTTAGCAAGAGTTAATAATTTGTAGGCATGCTACATTGATGCCAGAGGCATGGCAACATTTGCAAGCTGTCACCACTATATGTTTCTGACGAAGGATCTTGGTCCAAAGCATTGGGTCTTTATTCCTCTCCATAGATACTGCTTGATTTGCTGAGTTTCTCCAGCAAGTTTTGTGTGTTATGGATTTCCAGCATCTGCAGGATCTCTGTATATTTCGATGTACATGTGATAAATAAGGCTAATCTTTAATCTTTTTATTTACTCTATCAAAACCATTCAGTCAAAAAATGCATTTGCATTTGAACATTTCAATTGTTTACATAAAGCAGAAACAAATGCTCTTTAAAATACATTGAAAAAAAATGAGGCCATTTTGCCATTGGTATCCCTGTAACCTTGACAATCAAAGGGAACTTTCCTTGAAGGATATCATCAGGAATTACGAGCAATGAAATCTCGCACAGTTATAAGCCACGAACAACGTGGAAGTTGTAATTCCAAGACACTCAACAGAAGAAGAAAGAAGCAGATGGGGCAGCTGCCAATGTGCAGTCCCTCCTCCCGTGAAACAGCAATCAGCTTCCAATTAACCTGAACCTGTATCCACTTATCTCAGATCTACTTAAACTCATCACTTTAAAGGCAAATCCATTGTAGTTACATTTTGATTTTTATTCCTTTACCAGATGTGAGAATTGCCTCCGGGCCAAATTTATTGCCCATTCCTACTTACTCTCTAGAGGGGAATGAGTTATCTCTTTATACCTCTGTAGTTCTTCAGGTGAAGGTGCTCCCATTATGGGTGGGATGTTCCAGGATTTAGACCCAGCAAAATATATGTACATAAATTTCATATCTAAGTGAAAACAAATGAACGGTATTAAACAATCTTGAATCTTGAATACTCTATGTACCACATATGTATATATATGTATGTGTGTGTATGTACTGTACATATATAATATATTACATTCACACACACACACACACACACACACACACACACATTACAAAATGAGTGATGACTCATCCATGGCCCTCATCCACGAATCGCTGTGAGTCCTGAAGATCGTAGCCCGAAGGTTGATCAGAGATCTGGTATGTGCATGGGTGGGAGGGTGGGAGGAATGGGGCTTGTTTTGTTGTTGGTGTTGTTTGCTGTGTTTTGTGTTGTTCCACCAAGCATGTTGTGTGGCGCTGGAATGTATGGTGACACTTGTGGGCTGCCTTGGGTGTATATCCTTGGGTGTGTTGGTTGTTAAATGCAAGTGACACACTTCACTGTACAAAAGAGGTGGCTGCTGGGATTATAGGTGATCTGGTGACCATCCTTTGAAATTCTGTGAAGTTACTGCGGATTTATGGGCAGCAAAGGTGATCCCACTGCTTTAGAAAGGAGGGAGAGAGAAACCGTGGAACTGTCGTCTTGTTATCTAACATCGGTGGTGTGGAAAATGGCTACTGTCCATAACGATAAATGTAATAACACAATCCCCAGGAAATAATGGGGTTAGCAGAGTCAGCATGGATTTATGAAGGAGCAACTGTGTTTGAGCAAGCCTTTGGAATTGTTTGAAGATGTGACTAGTTTAGTAGGTCAAGGTGTACCAATAGAGATTTTTAGGGAAGAATGCTGCTCGACAAAATTAGAGCATATCATACTTTGGATAATGTGGTGCATGAACTGAGAACTGGTTAACAGAATGGGAATAAAAGGGTCTTTCTGAGATTGGCAGGCTGTGAGTCTCAAGCATGGCACAGGGATTTGTTCTTTGGCTATAGCTGTTCACAATCTATATCAACGATTTGGCTGAGGGCTAAAGTGACCTACTGTCCTTGTATTTCCAAGTGAGCTGTTCATATCCAATTGATGAGAATATGAGTAGTGAATGAGAGGCTGGCAGACAGAATATAATGTAGAAAATGAGGTCATCTGTTTCAGGGCACTAAAGAGAAAAACAGAATTATTGTTGAAGGGCGAGAGATTCAGTTGCATTTTTTGTTAGTGCCTGCAAAACATGCAAACTTTGATAATAAATTTACTTTGAACTTTGATTGGGTAATGCCCATGTTCAAAGAGACCTAGATATCCTTGCCCCAAAGTCCATGAAAGCTGACATAAAACTGCAACAAGCTATGAGAAAGGCAAATGGCATTGACCCTTATTGGAAGTGGATTTGAGTACAGGAGCAAAGGTATTCAGACCTACCAATGAGGTTGACTCTTTAATGCCCATGAAATGGCCTGGTAAGTGACTCAGTCATGGCAGTTAAGAATGCGTAATCCAGTGCTGAACTCCCAAGCACCCCTCTGCATCCACATCAACTACTCTTTTCCACAGCCCCTCAGCACCCTTCATCCCTCCTCACATTGCCACTTTACGCTTACACTCCACACCTCATACCTACGCTGGCACACTCACTGCCCTGCTGTGTTCTCATGTGCTCTGCTGCTACCTAGAAGAGTTCCTCTTGCCAAGAATCACTTTGTCACTTTATCATTTCCTGTCAGTCGCTTCACGTACAGATACTCCTGCTCCTAGTGTGATGTTTATACAGCTTGGGGTGCTCCAGTTCATAGTTCAATCCTAGCGTCCGCTGTAAGGAGCTTGTACATCCTCACCATGGGCTTCCTCCATGTGCCCCAGTTTTCTCTGACTGTCCAAAGATGAACCAGGTAGCAGGTTAATTGGTCATTGTAAATTGTCCCAATGTTATGGTTAAGTCAGGGGTTGCTGGTGGCACAGTTTGAAGAGCTGGAAAGGCCTATTCTATGCTGTATCTCTAAACTTAAAACATAAATAAGAAAATATATAAAGTTAATCTTATGTATTTATGGTCACACTCAAACGGTTACTTGTACATTGTGTTTTATGTTTACATTTAATGTGGTTTTGATGCTTAATGTGTTTTTTATGCTGCATCATATCTGGAGTAACAATCATATTGTTCTCCTTTACACTTGTGTACTGTAGAATTACAATGAAGGATCTTAAAGCCCAGATGCTGAAACCCTAATAAGGAATAACCCTTGGTAAGGCAAAGTGGTTTAGATTCTTTTGATATCTTTGTTAATGTTTTTAATGTCAAAGGAGGAAAGAATTGCCACATTTCATCCCTATATCAGCTCCTTCCCTAATCCTCCTCGGATGTATCCTGTCCATGCTGATCGTCCAGTGTTGCAATGCTCGCCTTCCAGAATGTCCCTGAAGCCAGCTGTCAGTGGTTTGAATTCATTTTTCTCAAGGCGCAAGCTTCCTGTGGAAGAACAACATCTACGGTTCAAACTTGCATCCCTGCTATTTATTTCTTCTTGGCATGACTGCTTCAGTCCTCCCTTGGTCAGACTCACATTTGGCATAAACCAAAGCTCATCCAATTCTACTGTCGCCAAATTAACTCTCACTAGAGCTGAGCAACACACACAAAATGCTGGAGGAACTCAGCAGGCCGGGCAGCATCTGTGGGAAAAAAGCACAGTCGACGTTTCGCACCGAAACCCTTTGGCAGGACTGGAGGGAAAAAGCTGAGGAGTAGATTTAGAAGGTGGGAGAGGGGAGAGTAAAATCCTAGGGGGGAGGGATGAAGTAAAAAGCTGGGTGTGGGTGGGTGGGAGAGAAGAAATGGACATATAAATATACCAATTGCTTTATTGGTTGTTGTGTTCTGTGTTGATCTGCCGAGCATTGTGGGCATGCCATGTTGGTGCTGGAATGCATGGCTATCCTTGCAGGCTGCCCCCAGCATCTCATTAGGTGTGTTTGTGATTTAACGCAGACGGTGCATTACACTGTATGTTAACAGGTACATGTAATAAATAAATGAATATGGAGCTTAGAAAAATAGAGACTATGTGGTAGAGAAATTCTAGGCAGTTTCTAGAGTAGGTTACATGGTTGGCACAACATTGAGTGGCCTGTTATGTGCTGTAGATTTCTATGTTTCTATGAATCAGGCATAATAGGGGTCAGTGCAGCTGCTGTGAGTGTTGTGGAGAGCACTTGTAGGAAATAGGAGGGATGTGTGTGAGGACTCCATGAGATGAAACCGTGTTTCCTGTACCATCCCCACTGCTGCATCTCGGGACTCTCTTCCTTTGTTCACCTGTTCCACTCCTCTTCCCTTTGTTATCAAGTCACTTTGCCTTCCCCCCCCCCCCACCTGGTTCAATTTGCCTAACTCATACCTACCTGCCCACCACCTAACTCATACCTACCTGCCCACCACCTAACTCATACCTACCTGCCCACCACCTAACTCATACCTACCTGCCCACCACCTAACTCATACCTACCTGCCCACCACCTAACTCATACCTGCCTGCCCACCACCTAACTCATACCTGCCTGCCCACCACCTAACTCATACCTGCCCACCACCTAACTCATACCTACCTGCCCACCACCTAGGCTTCTTCTCCTTTTATTCTCCTAGACCCTCCCCAAATGGTTCCATGCATCCATCATTTCCAGCTGTGTGCCTTACATCTGCAAGTTCCTCCAGCATTTGTGGGTATTGTTCAAAGTTTCCAGCATCTGCAGAATCTCTTGTGTTCTATAAATCTCTGCCTCACTCCCTCCCATTCCAAATGCTTCATCTCTTTATTCCTTGCTTCCACCTATGACCCGCTCACCTCTTATCTCAATACTCTCCCTTCCCACTCTTGGCTCCATCTGTCCATCATCCCATTGCCAGCACAGTCCACCATCTGGTTCCTCCTACCACTCACCTACCTCAGCCCTCCCTCTCACTTCCTCTTCCATCTGCACCCTCTGTCCTGAACCCATTCCTCCGCCTCCACAGACGCTGCTTCTCCTGCGACACTTGTGGGCTGCCCAGCACAACCCTCACTGATTTGACTGGACATCAATGACACACTTCACTCTATGTTTTGATGTTCTGATGCACTTGTGACAGATAAAGCTAATACTTAATCTTTAAAACTGGACGCATTACATCATGGCTGACAGATCAAGGCAGGTCAATGCTGAACGTTACTTCTGCTTCTGACAAGTTAAAGCCCCTGCCAAAAGAAGTAGCAAAGTTATTGCATTCCCTAGTTTCTTAAACAAAAGAATTACTTTTATCAGAGGGGACCAGAAGGGCAGCCTGTGTGGATACTTTGTGTTAACTGCAGAGAACACGACAACAGAAGAATTGCCAGGAGTGTCCAGTGCAGTCAGAAACTGAACATTCACACAGAACAAAGTAGTCTTTGAGAACCATGTCGCAAAACCCAGAGGTTTCCTCAACAACTTGCTCCAAGCATAACGAAGAGTTCAAACTTTACTGTCAGGATGACAATATTCCTGTGTGCGTTATCTGCATTGTGGCTGGACGCCATAAGGCCCACTCAGTGGTCACGTTGACTGAGATGCTCAAACTCACTAAGGTAAAGGTTACCTGTTGTGACTATTTCTTCCCTTCCCCTGATCTACGTTCGCCCGATTCATGCCGTACCGCTGGCGGCTCTCTTGCCGTACGGTGCCTCTGATGTGGGGGGTGGGGGGGGGGGGCACAGGTTACCTGCAATGTCAGAGGTGAGGCACCTGGATCTCCAGGACCTAGCAGATCTCAGACTTACCCACGCCCTCAGCCAAACTCACCACTGAGCCCAGAAAGGACCCAGGGCTGCACTTGCCACGGGATTCTTGGCTTGATGCCGGGGATGTCGGGCATGTGGAGTGTGATCGCATTCAACTGAATGTAGTTGTACATTTAATACTTCAGTAACCTTATAAATATATTGTTTGATTAAGTGTTCTTGTTCATTTTAATAATTAATTATGGTTTATATGTATAAATACGTGAATTGCATACATCATGACACTGCCATGTGATATGTGAGTGCCTTGCTTAGAGTAAACATGAAGTTAGAACCACATTTTGGGCTCCCACATCCTCCGTTGACTTAGTTTAATGTTTTGAAGTTACAAAGCCAAACAGTAGAGGTAGGCCCAGCAGTGGCCTGTGCCGGAGCTGGAGGCCTGTCTCCGTGTGTGGACGGGGCGTTTGATGGTTGGGAGGGTGGAAAGCAGCTTCTCTGCTGTTGTTCTTGCTCATGGTGTTCTGATGAATATTGTGCGCCTGCTCTGTGGTGACGCTCGTGCGCTGACCCGGTCACATCCTTCGTTTGTGTTGGTTGCTAACATAATTCACACAATTCACAGTACGTTTTGATGTACATGTGAGAAAGGAATGGATCTGACCCTGAATCCTCTGTATCCCTCAATTCTCCAACTATCGTAAATCAAACAATCTGCGGACGCTTGAAACCTGAACCAAAACCAGAAAAAGAAAGATTGGCTTTATTTGTCATATAAATATGGAAACATGCAGCAAAATGCGACCTTTGCATCAATGACCAACTCAGTGTGGTTGGGGCAGCCCACAAGTGGTCGCCATGCCTAACTTATTAACCCTAACCCTGACCTCTTGAATATGGGAGGAAACCAGAGCTCTGAGAGGAAACCCACGCGGTCACAGGGAGAATGCACAAACTCCTTACAGACTGCAGTGGGAATTAAACCCCGATTGCTGGCACTGTAAAGTGTTATACTAGCTGCTACTCTACTGTGCTGCTTGCAATATGGGCCCACGGACGTCCACAGAAAACATTGTGAAATACTCAGCAGGTCAGGCAGCACCTGTGGCATGAGAAACAAAGTCAACATTTAATCAGAATTGAAGAAGTACTATTTTTCTCAGATGGGGAGATCAACTTCACAGACTACCCCAAGTGTGGTCTCTCTAAGTTTCCGTATAATTATAGCAAAATATCATTCCTCTTGTGTTCAAAGCATCTTGTAGAGAATGCCAACGTACCATTTTCCTACTTAACTGCCTGCTAAGGAGAATTTCAATCATAAATGGTCAGCTCTTACACTGACGCAATGCCTCTAATTTTAAACTCTCTAGCTGGAAGAAATGGCCTCCCGGCACTCAATCAATTTCATGTCTCAGTGTGATCAACTCTCATTCCCCTAAATGGCAGAGGGCAGAGCTAAATATTTTTGGCCCAGAATGTCGACTGTACTCTTTTCCATAGATGCTGCCTGGCCTGTTGATTTCCTCCAGTGTTTTGTGTGTGTTGCTTGGATTTCCAGCAGCTGCAGATTCTCTCTTCTCTGTCTTTCTTCTTTGGATAATTTATTCAATGAAGGAATCAACCTTATGAAATTCTTTGGCAAGGGGAACAAAACTGCATGTGCAATTCCAATGCTATCTCGCCAAAGCCTGCTGTAATCCCTGCAAGGCTTTCTTACTTTTAACATCGAACATTACAGCACAGTACAGGCTCACCATGTCCTGCCAATTTTTTAACCTACTCTAAAATCTGTCTTACACTTCCCTCCTACAAAGCTCTATTTTTCTATCATCCATGGGCCTACTGAACAGTTTCTTAAACATCCTTAATAAATTTACCTCTACTTTCATCCCGGAACGGTGTTCCATGCACCCACAGTTGTTTATTTAAAAGACTTACCTCTGCCATCCCCTCCTATACTTTCCTTCAGTTACATTAAAAGAATGACCCCCTCATATCAGCCATTTCTACCCTGGGAAAAAGGCACTGGCTGTCCGCTGGATCTTGTATACCTCTGTCAGGTCACTTCTCGTCCTCCTTTGCTCCAAAGATCTCCTGATTGAGAGGGATAAAAAAAAAATTGGCCATGATGGAATAGCAGAGCAGATTTGAATGAGCTAATTTTGCTCCTTTGCCTGATGCTCACACTGGTGATGTGTCAGGCCAGCTACTAGTGTGAAGAAAAGTCCCCTGGATGCTTTGTTATGTTAGAGGAGGGGTTCTCAACCTTATTTATGCTCTGGACCAATACCATTAAGCAAGGGGTCCGTGGACCCCAGGCTGGGAGCCCTTGCATTAGAGGATCTACAGGATATGAATGTTTGTTGTAGCTTACATAACCAACCACCCAAAGAGGGTCTCTGTGCATTAAGTAGTCAAATCATTAACACAACTTCACTTATGTTGTCACTATTGCACAGTTGTGAATAGGAGCTTCCATCCACAGGGTAACTGTGTTAATTAAAACAACATTCTGAAATTAAATAGGATCCTTTTTACAATGTAATACAAAGGACAAATCTCCAAGTAATAACTAGTAACACACACAAAATGCTGGTGGAATGCCGCAGGCCAGGCAGCACGTACAGGAAGAAGCACTGTTGATGTTTTGGGCCGAGACCTTTCATCAGGACTAACTGAAAGAAAAGATAGTAAGAGATTTGAAAGTAGGAGGGAAAGGGGGAAGATCCAAAATGATAGGAGAAGACCGGAGGGGGTGGGGTGAAGCTAAGAGCTGGAAAGGTGATTGGCAAAAGTGATACAGAGCTGGAGAAGGGAAAGGATCATGGGATGGGAGGCCTAGGGAGAAAGAAAGGGGGAGGGGAGCACCAGAGGGAGATCGAGAACAGGCAAAGAGTGATGGGCAGAGAGAGAGAAAAAAAGGAGGGGAGAAATAAATAAATCCGGGATAGGGTAAGAAGGGGAGGAGGGGCATTAACAGAAGTTAGAGAAGTCAGTGTTCATGCCATCAGCTTGGAGGCTACCCAGACGGAATATAAGGTGTTGTTCCTCCAACCTGAGTGTGGCTTCATCTTGACAGTAGAGGAGGCCATGGATAGACATATCAGAATAGGAATGGGACGTGGAATTAAAATGTGTGACCATTGGGAGATCCTGCTTTCTCTGGTGGACAGAGCATAGGTGTTCAGTGAAATGGCCTCTCAGTTTGCAGATTTCCTCGTGTTTGCATTAATATCTAGTATATTGATCCAAAGCCTGGTATAAAACTGCACACCTAAAAGTGCCAGGGATTATTGACCCTAATAGGATCATAAACTGCTCCCTGCAGGTACCCCTCTAAAAATGGCATGGACTGTCTCTGAGAAAAATTAACCCTCTGCAGTCTACTGAATAATGAAAGGTCAGCGGTTCCCAAATCTTTTTGGGTTACCGCCTCTTTGGCTCCCACTCAACATCCTCAGCAACCCTCTCTAACTTTCCGGCCATTACAAAAAATCTATAAATAATTTTGATTTACGGAGCACAGTGTAAGAAGATAGGAATGTCAAATTCAAAACAATGACAAATAATTACAAAAATATTCAAATCCATTAAAAGGTACAAATAAAATTATTTCTCTATTTAATTATGGTAAAAAGGATTTTCATCAACAATTTTAGAGCGTATATTAGCAGTCCAACTATTCACTACTTCATTGCTTTTTCACTTTTCAGTGAGAAGGATAGGCTTGGTGACGTGAGATCAGCTTCTCAA
The DNA here is from genome assembly GCF_030144855.1 of Hypanus sabinus. Taxonomy (NCBI): domain Eukaryota; kingdom Metazoa; phylum Chordata; class Chondrichthyes; order Myliobatiformes; family Dasyatidae; genus Hypanus; species Hypanus sabinus. The sequence goes on along the minus strand of NC_082708.1, from coordinate 168,325,619 downwards.
CATCAGGCTGAGTGTCACTCAGAAGGAGTCTCAGATCCCCACCTTCAGCAATTTGCAGTCTGTTTTGTTGCTTTGAAAGAAGTTGGCCGACTGCACTGAAACTTTGCTCCACTAAGTAAGGTGTTGGAAAGGCAATAAAGAACATCTTGACCTTTTTCCACAGTGCAGGATAGTGTACAGAGATTTCTTTTTTCAACAAAAGCCTTGATATGATTTTTGAACCTCAGCTTCAACTCAGTAATTTTGTAGTGTCATCAGTTCTTCCTTCCTCTTTCCTGTTAATTCCGCATTACAAGTGTTCAAGAATGGATTTATCACCAATCTGGAATTCGGATCAAGAGAAGATCCTGAAGTCTCTCTGACATGTCTTTATGCAGCTCACCCAGGTGGGCACGGTATATTTGAAGATCATGATCTGGCATTCTTTCTTTCTCTTCCTACTCAGAGAGGCTCGAAAGTTGGAAAAGGCTGCCAATGTTGCACTTAAATAGGGTTGACTTGGACAGACATGCGGAGATGATCGATTTGACTTTGATAAGATTCACATCATTTTCTTGCAATTGAAGATTGATTTCATTAATCTTTGCGAATAATTCTGACAAATAAGCAATGTCATGCCTGATTTTCTTGAGCTGAGTTCTAAACGAAGTATTCAAGCCTTTAGAGAATTTTTTAGTTTCAGGAGAGCACAAAAGAGCATCTCTGGCAGTTTCCCTTTGAGAGCCATCTGACTTCTGTATGCAACAGCAAGCGTTCAGATTGTTCATCATTCTCAATACAAATCTCTTGAAATAGTTGGGAATTGAGAGCATGTTACTTGATTTCTTTACCCCCGTGTTAGCAGTTTTTTAACGACTTGTGCAACTGATCACTTAGGTTTTTTTGTGACAAAACATCTCTGAATTACACAGTGAATGGTAACCATGTGAAATATTGACTCCCCCTTGGTATCTGTTTCAAGTCCTAACAACTCTTGAAACTAACAATGCTTTCCTCTTATATCAAGTGAACATAATCAAGAAGCAAAGAATCTATGCCTGGCAAAGTTGGCTCATACAACTGCAGAGCAAATTCTGTTGCCCTTAGTATGTTGCACGTCCTTAGTATCTTCCACATTCTCGGGCATTCCATTGATTCATCTTGGAACAGAATTGTTGCTGAGCAGGATCACTTTAATTATTTGATCTGATGACTAATGCAAAACTGTACTCAGAACCTCCCTCACTGCTGGCAGAATCTGGGGTGCTGCAGATTTAGTAATGAGCAATGAAATGTTGTATGAAGCATACAGACCTTCACTGTTTTTTTGTGAAGTGCGGGCAAACATGGTATGAAATGTTTTCCATTTCTGAAGTTTTCACAAAGTGACTGAAAATAGCCCAAGTTCTTGTTTGCGTTATCAGAATGTATTCTCTTAAAAACACTCAACAAGGCTGGACAGTTTCCTTGCCTCATTTGAAAAAACTTTTTCACGCAACAGACACATTGGCTGCTGTTCGTTGTTTGGGGCTAGTGTATTTCAGATTCTCCACACTATTCTGTCTACATTTATTTTATGTTTGGTCACTTCTGCCATTTTCGTTATGGATTAATGACCACAGCCTATTGTTTCAATCCAATCTCGAGTGCTATGAACAATAAAGGGGAAAGTTATGACATCAACATAACTCAGGCAAAACCTGACTGTCTGCCTAAAGGTGCAGAAAGTGGGGCAGCGATATCTCGGTTTGCCTGTGGGGTAGAGAAATGTGGTCAAGTTCATTCAAAAGGACAGATTCAGAACTTTGCCCTGTTCAATGCCTTACTGTAATTCACAGGACTTTCATCACTGCATGATTAGAGTATGGGAATCATTCTAGCTAACACTGTACCACAGTAATGGATGGCAATAATCACAGGCCGGAAGTAACACAATTTCTTCAGCCTAAGTTTCTCATGATATGCCAAATACAGAAGTATCACATTACTTTTCAAAAATTATAACCCAGTTTGAGCAAAGTATAAGAGAACAGGTTAGCAAGATACGAGGTGATTATGTGATCATTATAATTATAGGGCTCTGAAGATCAAATGCTTATAATAAGTAATTCATTTCTTAAATTAAGCTTGAAACCCTCAGCTGTTCCTCTTGTTACCCAGTGTCCCTCCACCACTGTCCCCTTAGAAACTCCCACTGCCCCCAGAAGGGCAATATTGTTCACTTTGTGAACCACTGACTGAGATAGAGTGGATTTGGAGAGTAGGACTTCAAAAGTGGGGGAGTCAAGGACCAGAGGGCACATCCTCAGAATACAAGGACATCTCTTTCGGATAGAGATGAGAAGGAATTTCTTTAGCAAGGGGGTAATGAATCTGTGGAATTCATTGCCACAGACGTCTGTGGAGGCCAAGTCATTGGATATATTTAAAGCAGAGGTTAATAGGTTCTTGATTAGGAAGGCTGTCAAAGATTATGGGGAGGAGGCAGGAGAGGGATAATAAATCAACATGACGGAATGGTAGAGCAGACTCAATGGGCCAAATGGCCTAACTCTGCTCCTATGTCTGGTGGCCTTATGGTCTATTTCAGCAGAAGAGAATGGCAGTGAAAGCACATTTTACATTATTTTCCAATGGCCCTGGAAATGCAACAGTCTGACTGAATATTCTGTACAACAAGCTCCACAATCTGTTACACTGAAAACAATTGCTAAATAAAAATATAATTTGTCTTCCAGAGTGTAATAATGTTTAAAATACAAATTGTACAAATTGTTTTTGATCTGATCAAAGTACAATTTAGAGGCATCGTTATAAAAAAAATTAACACTTTAGGACACTTTTAAATGTCCCATTTAACAAGGTCTTTGGTTCGGACAGGAACAGGGAACAGAATTGAGTACTATCCTGAAATTCTATGATTGAATAATGGACTGAGCCTTCACAAACAAGAGGAAATCTGCAGATGCTGGAAATCCAAGCAACACACCCAAAATGCTGGAGGAACTCAACAGGCCAGGCAGCATCTATGGAAAAGAGTATTGTCGACATTTCATGCCGAGACCCATAGAAGCATAGAAAACCGACAGCACAATACAGGCCCTTCGGCCCGCAAAGTAGTGCTGAACATGTCCTTACCTTAAAAATTACTAGACTAACCTATAGCTCTCTATTTTACTAAGCTCCATATACCTATCTAAAAGTCTCTTAAAAGACCCTATTGTATCTGCCTCTACCACTGTTGCTGGCAGCCCATTCCACACACTCACCACTCTCTGAGTAAAAGACTTATCCCTGACATCTCCTCTGTACCTACTCCCCAGCACATTAAACCTGTGTCCTCTTGTGGCAACCATTTCAGCCCTGGGAAAAAGCTTCTGACTATCCTGATGAGATTTCCACCTGTGGTTCCTACCTGCTCATAGCTACCTGGCCAGGGTGTGGAACGTGCCTAAGCACCCCCGATCTAGAAATAAGATCTAGTTTGCTCCAGGATAGTGCAGAGTCTCCACTTCTCAAATGCCTCTGACCACCTTTAGAAGATGAATAAAGAAACTTTGGGCAGGGTATGGTGGTTGGAGGGGGCAAAAAGAAAGGGTAAACTTTCTTTGTGTCAAAGCTATCATTAAATTTACCACTTTTAAATGGTTCTAACATTAAGTATCTTTTAGTAAGTATTAAAGTAGAAGAAATTGCATTTTAAAACTCAATTACAAAATGGCTAAAATGTAAGGTTAACCAAAGCAAAAAAAGACACTTTGTTTTAGAAAAATGATCCGAAGATTTATTATCAAAGTATGTATGCGCTATACAACCTTGAGATTTGTCTTCTCACAGACAGCCACAAAACAAAGAAAACCATGGAACCTGTTCAAAGAAAAACATCAAGCCCCCAACATCCAAAAAGAAATCGCGCTAATGGCAAGAAAAATGAATGTAAAACACAGAATATAAAAGACTAAACCACACAGTTATCAAAAGAGTCCAGGCATATTCAATCCAGCTTAGCTCAGGTCAGACTAGCCCAACTCTGCGTCTTCAAGACCTGCAGGCTGCAGGGCCAGTCTGCCCTGATTGAAAGCACACAAAAATAAAAGCAAAAAAATGAGCGACCAGTAACCAGTAACACATCATAACGTGATCTACAACGTCCAAACCACAAACCGTATCAATTAAACCTTGCCCAAGACTCTGGCACGAGGGAGAGAGGGAGAGAGGGAGGGGGAGGGAGGGAGAGAGAGAGAGAGAGGGAGGGAGGGAGGGGGGGAGAGAGAGAGAGAGAGAGAGAGAGTGTGAGTGAGTGAGTGAGTTTCAATCTTCCTCAATGTATTAATTGGCAAGATCTGTGAGCAATGGAGTTGATCATGGACTTGTGCCCTGTATCCGGTCTTCTTGGCCTCCAGGCCCCACACTTCGCTGGATACCTCACCAAACTCACTTAGAGACAGCAAAGCCCCAAATTGCTCAATTGTCCCAAAAACACATCACCAAAATGTAAATCACAGGCTCGAACAGTAGCAGAACCACATTTGAATGAAGATGAAGTAGAAGAAGTGAAAGAATTAATTTTGTGAACCACTGGAGGATGTTGCCTTTGGTCATGTTGTTCATTGGTGCCATCTTCTTCTACATAGACATACGTACGTCAACCAATATAGTTTAACTAAATGCTCCAAAGGCCAAGATCTGGAGCTAAATATCAAGTGAGATCTCCAAACATTTCTCCAATAGTTTTAGCCGGTTTAATTTATGTAATAGATGAGATCAAAGTACATGTAGCTATTGGGAGCACTGCTGGAAGCACTCAACAGATCAGGCAGCTTTTGTTGAAAGAGAACGATTCAGGGCAAAGACTGAAGAAAAGTCTTAGTTTGAAATACTAATTCTCTTTCTCCTTCCATCGATACTATCTTTCCTGTTGAGTGTTTCCAGCATTTTTTATTTTACTTCAGACTTCTAGCATGTGCAGTTTTTTTTTCTTAATACATGTTGTCAGTTTTGTTGTTTGTTGTGAATGCCTAATAAAGCACTTTGAATTGTTTGGGGTCCAATTGTGTTCTTTCTTGTAAGAAATGTAGATATTTTATGTTTAATTTATGCTTTTCTTGTGAATGAGGTATATTTGTTGCTATGTGCCTGTGTTAATCATAAGAGGTTCTGCAGATGCTGGAAATCCAGAGTAACACACACAGAATGCCGGAGGAAGTCAGCAGGTCAAGCAGCATCTTTGGAGAGGAATAGACAGTCGATGTTTCGAGCCAAGACCCTTCATCGGTCCTGACCTGCAGAGTTCCTCCAGCTTTTTGTGTGTATTACTATGATGCCACTGCAAGTAAGTTTTTCACTCCACCTGTTTAAACATGTACTTGCACATAAGGCAATTGATGCACCATCAATAACTCTCGGAGACGTGAGTTGAGATATAGGCTTTTATTGGCTGGAAGAAAGAACAAGCAGCAATTGATCACCTGGAGGCCGGGGCGGTGTCTCCAATCGCCTTTATACTGGGGTCGGTGAGAGGAGCCACAGGAGCAGTCAGCAAAGGGGGGGGCGTGTCCAGGCAGGTATATGTAGTTCACCACAGCAATAAAACGCATGGCTTCTGATGAACAGGGTGCTGGAAAAATGGGTGCATAAGATTGACTCATTCATGAATAATGCTTTAGCACTGCTGTCTGTTTGATACACTCAACGTATGGTCTCACTTAAGGACTCCTTATCTTGTCAGTTCATACTCATTCCTTATTGTTATTTATTTTTGCGTTTGCGAGTTTCTTTTTCATTGATCTTGTTAAAGTTGCTCCTCTATATGCCCGCAGGAAAAAAGAATCTCAGGATTGTATGTGGTGACATGTTTGTACTCTGATAATAAACTTTACTTTGAAATTTGAACTTTTGGACTTTTGATACTTTCTAAATCAAGTTCAAGTTTACTGTTATCTGACTGTACATACATAAGATCAATGAAAATTGAAACAAGGGTTAATCTAGAAATGATCACAATACCCCTAAAAGGATAATGAGTTTAAATGGGTGCAATGGTTTTTTATAGTCCCAGAGAGTGGAATTTGACCTTTTGTTGCAGGCAGTGTCCATTTTGCAGCTGTTCAAAGCTGCAGGGGGGCTGTAGTCACTCATCCTTGGAATCCGAGCCTGTTTTCCTTTCTGCTTTGGCTATGACATCCCAAGTGCATCTGCAGTTGCCATTTGTAAAAATAAAACAGAACAAGATTGATGATGAGAAATCCACAGGGGTCTATGGTTTGTGAAACAGGAGGGCCACACCCCATCCTGTCAGTGAAATGATGTCCATTCGACAAGACCAGGGGTTGCTCATCTCTGAATTGACCTGTTTTGCAGGGGCTAACTTTCACCCCTATGACACCTAGGGGTTAACAGTTAGCAAACTGCTATAACAGTATTAGCAACCCGGTTTCAGTTCTGCCTCTGTCTGTAAGGAGTTTGTATTTTCTCCCCGTTATTGCGTGCATTTCCTCGAGGGACTCTGGTTTCCTCCCACATTTCAAAGACGTACAAGTTAGTAGATTAATTGGTCACATGGTTGTAATGGGCCAGTGCACGCTCGCTGGGCTGGAAGGGCCTATTACTGTGTTGTGTCTCTAAGTAATATAAAAGAAACATTCATCCCTCCGTGTCAGATGATTTTCAAGGAGGCCGACCACAAGTAGGAGATTTACCGATTGTCCAGTGTAGGATTTTGTGATTGGGGGAAAGTATAGGTGGGAGTGTCAGAGGCAGGAATTTTACAAAGAGGAGTGGGTGCATGGAATATACTGCCAGGGGTAGTGGTAGAGGCATATACATTAGGGATATTTAAGAGATTCTTAGATATGCACGTGGATGAAAGAAAAACAGATATCTATGGGAAGGAAGCAATAGATTTATCTTGGAGGCGGTTAAATGATTGATACAACATCATGGGCTGAAGAGCTCTACCGCTCTATGTTCTATGCACTTTTTGAGAGATCGGGCCTACTTGACACAGGCCTTACATGAACTTACGTTGAGAATCTATCAGTGCCGACAATTGTCAGTCTAGATTAAAACAACGACCATCTGGAGAGGAGGCAGTACCTGGTGCAGTGCAGAATTTGTGTCCGGTAAAAGAAACTTAGCTTCCATTTTCAAAACGAATTAATTTCCGCCTGCTGTTCTGTGAGTGAACACGGCAGTGTAAGCAGGGCTAGGGTTAGCCGTATATTTCCAATGAAGAGGAAACTGCTGCTGAATAATAAATCTGTTTTTCATTCTTAACTTTTCAAAGTCCACGTTGGAGTCACAGACTGGAGACCTACAGAAGCATATGTCGTTGATCCAAAACAATATCAAACTCACTGCCAACAGCATTATTGAAGTGAACGTGAGTGTTTTTGATGTGTGAACATAACCTTAAATGTGATCAATGGTTTGACATGTTTAGTTGTCACATTTAAAATAGAGAAAAAAATTAATAAGGCAGAATATTGTTTGATTTATATTTAGTAGTGCAAAGTAAATTTATTATCAAAGTACATTTATGTCATTATCTAGAGGACTGTGCAAAAGTCTTAGGCTAGGGTGCCTGAGACTTTTGCACAGTGCTGTAGTAATTTTATGTATTGTACTGTAAAGCTGCCACAAAAAAAAAACAAATTTCATGGCATATATGAGCAATTCTGATATGGGTTTCTATTCTGGACTAAGAATGGGAAGGGGGCAGGGAGAGGGGCATCATGGCTGGGAAAAGAGGAAGGAAGCACCAGAGAGACATTCCCATTTGATCAATAAACCAATTGTTTGGAATCAAATGACCTTGCCTGGAGACTCAGGCCGGGGTGTGTCTTCGCCCCGACACTCTTTCTCTGCCACTTGTCCCACACCTCTCTCATGGCACTCCACCCTTGCCATTCTCAACATCCTTTGCTTCTGCCAGATTTACAAACTTGCTCTCTGCACTACATTGGCAAATACAGTACTGTTCAAATCTCTTAGACACCATAAATATATATGCATGCTTAAGACTTTTGCACAGTACTGTACTACCTTGAGATTCATTCACCTCTCAGCCTCCGACATTTCACTCTGCAGAATATCATCACTCAAATTACACAGATACTGTGCAAGTAGTATGCCTTTGAAATTGTAACTCAAACCTTCCAGTCCCAGTAACATCATTGTAAATTTCTCTAGCGTCCTTTCCAGTTTAATGGCATCTTCCCATACCAATCAGACTTATCTAGAGTACTCCAATGTTGGCCTTACCAACATCTTTTGCAAGATAAAACATCAACGTAGCCCAGAAATGTAGCCAAAGATTTAAGGGTCCTAAATTTGGTGGTGTTATATTTGAGGATGTGGGTGAGTTTATTGGGGGTGATGCATAGAAATTTCTGTTGAAAGATACGAAAAAAACCCTTTGTTTTCAGTGGAGGCTTCAGCTCATGAGTCCATTGTTCTCGAATTGAGAGAAAAAAAATGTCTTTATTATTCCATTCACTTCCTCTAAGATGCCTAATTTCGAATAGCAAGGGGCTGAACATAGAGTCACAGAGGACTACTAACCATCGGGTCCATGCTGCGCTAGCCTGGTTTTCCACCTACTTTCATGTAACTGTACCTGGACTATAGCCCTCCATACCTCACTCACTCACATACCTATCCAAACTTCCCTTAAACGTTACACTTGAACTCCACTGGCAGGCATTCCACACTCTCACCATCCTCTGAGTGAAGAAGATCACCACAGCACAATGGAAGATTCAGAGCCTTCCACTGAAATTGTAGGATGAACTCTTGCTTGTTGCTTGTGCCGGCTGCAGCAGGGCTCTTCGTGTCTTACCAGATATGTAGTGGCCAAGAATTCCAGATCTTCTTTCTCCCAGATATTCCAATATCCCAAACACATGGATGCGCTACTTTTTTTTCTTAAATGATTTATTTATTAAATTTTAGAAAATTTCAAGAATAAATGTGATATAAAATAGTAAGAAAATAATATTAATATTAACCTCCCCCCCTCCCCTTAACCCTTATCTAAAAAAAAGAAAGAAAGAGAAAGATTGCCTGGATATCGAAGGATCCCCACATGCTCCATGGAGTTCAAGATAATTTTAATATTTATTTTTTTCTTTCCCCAATTACTTTATAATTTTATCTTCAAAGGACCTATGTATTTAATCCTATCTTTTGTAAGTATGGGAACCAAAATACGCTACTGATCAGACTATCCATTGTTCTGTGACAAACACTCAGTGACCACTTTATTAGGTACAGGAATGTAACGAATAAAGTGGTCACAGTCGTGGAGCCCGGTGTGGTCTTCTGGTGCTGTAATGCATCCACTTCAGGGTTCAAACTGTTGTGCAGTCTGCACACCATTGTTGTAAAAAGTGGTTATTAGAGTTACTGTCACCTTCCTGTCAGCTTGAACTGGTCTGGCCATTCTCTTCTGGCCTCCCTCATTAACCAAGTGCTTTTGCCCACAGAACTACCACTCACTGGGATGTTTTTTTGTTTCTCGCACTAAACTCTGGAGACAGTTGTGTGTGAAATTCCCAGTTGATCAACAGTTTCTGAGATACTCAAACCACCCTGTCTGGCACCAACAATCGTTCCACAGTCAAACTCACTTAGTTCACATTTCTTCCTCATTTTGATGCTCGGTCTGAACAAGAACTGAATGTTTTCCTCATGATTTTATGCATTGAGTTACTGCCATGTGATTGGCTGATTGGATATTTACATTAGCGAGCAGATGTACCTAATGAAATGGCCACTGAGTGCAGAAACACCCTGCGACAGTTTGGTGTTCCACTATAAAGAATTCTTGGATAACTTCTGCTCGGAATTCTCAGATATTCCACTCCCCATAATGTCCTAATGATATTCTATTTATGGGAAGGCCTGATTATACAGATACTGTGCAAGTAGTATGCCTTTGAACTTGGATGCTGGAGGAAACTGTTAAGAGTTTGTTGGACAGCAAGAAGATCCAACAAGTCAATACTTGAACAAATACAGCCAGACTGCTCACTAGGAGGCTTGACTATGAGACAAAAGCTCAGATATTTTGGCCACATCATGAGAAGACTCTCATGTTTGGTAAAACAGAAGGTGAAAGAAGGAGAGGATGACAGAGGCTACAATGGATAGATGATATTACTCAGGCAATGCGTTTGATCTTAGAGAGGCACTTTCCAACAAGATGGCTTGATGTGCTATAGTCCATGAAGTCACGAAGAGTCAGACATGACTTAACGACTGAACAACAAAAGTATGCCTGGATGGTCTGCAATCCAGAGTAAACACATACATGATTATCCAGAATACCCTGGATTTTTACCTGTCCAGAACATGAGAGTAGTTCACCATCTAGAATAGATGGATGTTTCATCACCCAGAATGCCTTGATATTCTGCTCTCTAAAATGATTGTATGGTCATTCATTGATATAATTGGCTGACAACTGGCAAAACACTAAGAAAAGTTTTTGATAATGTCTTGTTATTACTGATTAGTAATGGAAAAAGTTAGCTATCACATACTTTATGTTGAGCTATTTAGACCCACTGTACCTAACTTGTCCTCAATTCTCTATAGGATGCTACATCAAGACTTCTGATGCGGCTATCTCAAAAGTACAGGAATATGATTGCAACATTGAAGAGAGCGGAGGAAGAAACAGTGTCCATTGTCAAAGGACAAGAGATGAAACTCATTAACTCCTTAAATGAAACCATGAGCAGCCATGAGAAGGAAGCTCATAAAGTTCAGTCAGTGATTGATCAAGTCTCCTCCCTTTACAAAAACGGGGACATTTACCAAATCATACAGGTAATATGTTAAGTGATTGATTTTCTAACCCTCCCTTGACATAGTGCCATAATTGTTCTAAAAAATGTCAGTGAGCATGCTTAGTTTTCCCAAAGTAGAAAGTCTGTCCTTAAGGAAGAAGAATAGAAAATGTATTGGGATAAAATACTGAATGTCTATTCAAGTTTGCACGTGTTTATTCTAGAAATGGATCTGTAGTTGCATCTGCCCAACTTCCATCATCAGTGTGGGAACATTGCTAAGATAATAAGATATTACTCAGAAGAAAAATGATCTGGCAGGATATATTAGACTACTAGAATGTGTTAGGTCCAAGCATTTAGCAGCATTATTTTTATTTCATACTGAAATTTGAAGCAAGCCTTTAGAAAATTTGCATCCGTTTGGCTCAGATTTTGAAATAAGCATCAACCTTTTCCGTCTTTCTTATTTTTATGCACTCTTTCATTCCTTCTTTCTGTCTTTATTTCACCCTTGTGCAAAACAAAATTGCTTGCAGTAAACAGATTGGATCAAAGCTCTGACGTACAGCTATGTTTAGTGAGAATAGGTGTTGATAAAGAAACAAGAGCTCTTGAGCAGTTTCCACAAATTTTCCATGATGTCTGTAACCTCAAAAATGAATGCATCAGAGAAAAGATATTTTTCTCATTCTTTCTTTTTCTTTTTCAATCTTTCAGCTTTACTCTGTTTTATTTTCCTCTATCTTCCTTTCATTCAGTCAATTTGTTTTCCTGTTTACTTGTTTTATTTCTTCTTTTAACTCGCCTCCTTTCATTCGATCACACATTTGTTTTTTCATTTCTATGTTCTGTTTCATTTTTCCTTTTGTTTATCCTTCCTTTCATTTTCTCTTTCACTCCTCTTCTCAGCTTTGTTTTGCTTTCTTTTTCTCACTTGCACTTTTATTTTATTTTCCCACTTTCACTTTCTCTCTTTCTCTACTTTTCTTTATTTTTATTTTCTTTCTTTCTCATTCACATTATTATTGCTTTTCATTTCTCACTTTCTTACTTTCACCTTTTGACTTTTCTTACTTTGCTCTCATTTCTATTGAAGTCTTTATCTTTCCTTCAGTTTCATTTCTTCCACATTTTCATTATCTCTTTCACATTTTTTCACCTTTGTTTCACTCTTTCTTACATTTGTTTATCTCTACTCTTCCACATCTATTCCTTCATTCTATTTCATTCTGGCTTTTTCTTTCACTATTTCTGTTCTTCCTTCTTTCCCCATTTCAGTGTTTAATTCTCCATTTCTATCTTTCTTTAGAAGTTCCATTTTTTTAACTTAAAAAGTTTACAAGGATCTGGAGGACCAGAGTTGTAAGGAAATATTGAATAGGTTAGGACTGTATTCCTTAGAACATAGAAGATTGAGAGGAGATTTGATAGAGGTTTACAAAATTATGAGGGGTAGAGATAGGGTTAAAGCAAACAGGGTTTTCCCAATGAGGTTGGGTGGGACTACAACCAGAGATCATGGGTTAAGGGTGAAAGGTGAGAAGTTTAAGCAGAAGATTAGGGGAAACTTCTTCACTCAGAGGGTGGTGAGAGTGTGGAATGACCTTCCAGCACAAGTGGCTCATGCAAGTTCAATTTCAATGTTTAAGAAAAGTATGGATACATAACTGGATAGTAGAGTTATGGAGGGCTGTGGTCCTGGTGCAGGTCAATGGGAGTAGGCAATTTAAATGGTTTTACCATGGACTTGATGGGCCAAGGTGCCTGTTTCTATGCTGTACTTCTCTATGACTCTACAACTCTAAACTAGCACACCAAAATTATGTGGAGGGTTACCCTGCACTGTTGGATCAGAGGCAAAGTATTGTCTATGTAAAGCAATTCATGGTCATCATTATGTGCTGTGTCGTAAGATATATTCAATCATGGTCTCATGTTCATGATTGTTCTTGGCAGATATTCTATAGAAGTAGTTTTCCATTGCCTTCTTCTGGGCAGTGTCTATTCAAGACAGGTGACCCCAGCCATTGTCAATCCTCTTTGGAGATTGTCTACCTGGCATTAGTGGTCGCATAACTAAGTCTTGTGATTTGCACCAGCTGCTCAATTGACCAACCACCACCTGCTCCCATGGCTTCTCATGGCCCTAACTGAGGGGCTAAGTAGATGCTACACCTTGCCCAAGGGTGACAAACAGGCTAGATGTAGGAGCACCTTACCCCTGCTTTGGTAGAGATGTATCTCCACCCTGCCACCCAACTTTGTGGTAGTACTTTGAATATAGACCCAGGAAATGCTCCTCATGCCCTGCTAGTGTTCATTTTTCAATCAACAACACAGAAACTGATCATTATTGAATGATTTTATTTTTGGAATTATCTGTGTTCAAATTGTTCAACTGCATTTCCTAAACTACCCCAGAGAGTGCACCTCGAAATAGTTCAGCTGACCAGAAGCCATGAAAGTTGCTGTGTCTAAGATTCTCATTTAAAAACTCTGAAAGTATCAATAAAAACAGTAGGTCGAACAAAGGAAGTCGTTAATCGAGAAAAAAGGGATCATCAAACTGGAAAGGCTGCAAATCAGATTTACAAGGTTTTCACCAGCAATGGAAGGTTTGTGTTGTAAGGAGAGACTAGATAGATTAAGACATCATAATGGTTTAAAAAATCAGGAAGGACATAGATAAAGTGAATATTCACTTTTCCCCAGTGCAGTAAGTTCTACAAAAAGGGGGCGTTAAACAATGGAGCCAGACAGCCTTTTTTTCCCATTCTGTATAGCACTATGTCTTTAGGACAGCTTGCACAGATGCTATTAGTAAGCTGTGATGTGGTTGTCATATTAACAGACATTATCATTCTGAGATTATACTATAGAAACATTAGTTTGCCCTTTGAGTAATTCTTCACGGATTAAATGATGGATGTGCTTCTCTGAAAACCACAGACGAAGAACGTAGTGAAATGCAAAGGATGATGTTAGATATAGAACTGGAAAAAAAAGCGAGGAATATGGAGAAAGAGAGGTGACGTGGGATCATTTTGAGTAAGGTGTCATGGCAAACCACATAGGAGAGGTTTCTCAGCTCACTCATCTTATTTTGTGTGTTTTCACAAAACAGGGTTAAATATAGAGGAACAGATGAATCCATAGACATGCCAATAGTTAGCTAGAGCTAGCAGGACAGATGGTTGAGGTGGTCCAGAAAGTTTATGTTGGCCTAAATATACAGTGTAAGAATTGAGAGGTTGCAGTGCAATTATGCTTTAGTTCACAGTTTAAATACTGGGCGTAATGCTTCAAGAAGGATGAGACTCCAAGAGAAAGACCGTAGAGGTGATTTATGGTAATAACCATATAATAATCACAGCACGGAAACAGTCCATCTTGGCCCTCCTAGTCCGTGCCGAGGAACGCAAACTAAAGCTGCAGGTGTTGGAAATCTAAAACAAAAGGGAGATTCCAGGATATTCAGTGGGCCATGCAGCCTCCACTGAGAGAGAAATTAAGTCAACATTCCAGGTCATTGCATTGGAACTTTGAGGATAGTTCCAGGGCTGCAAAAGTTGAATGATTGTGTTAACTACAGAAAATCCTGGAAATTAATCCATCTTCTTTCTTAATCACCTAACCTACCTGTCCCATGGACAATTTTGTCCCTCTATACATCTATACCCTATCATTTACTGTGTATTCCCCTGTCTGACTCATTCTCTCCCAATGATTTGTTTCACAATTTTTCCAATTTTCATAGAGCACCACAGCGCAGAAAATGACCCTCTAGTCCATGCCAAAGTATATTTGACCTAATCAAGCCATTAACATTTTTGTCACTTTAAAGCTTTCTTTGTCACTGCACCATCAGCTTCTGCATTGCCTGTCTCTTTGGCACAGGAGGCTGAACAGAGAATAAATTGGGGGAGAGTAAAGAATTAGGAGGGCTGTAGGTAAGGGGATGAAGAAGAGCCCTTTTCCAGACTGCAGAGTTCAATAAAGAAGAGTGCGGTAAATGGTAAAGGAGCTGGAGTGAAATGTTTTCAAGCCGACAGTGGTGGGTGTTTGGAATGCACAAGCTGAGCAGAGGTAGACATCATCATCATGTCTTCTTCTCTGGCAGTCCCTGGGATCAATGTTGGGTAATGTTTTCAAAAGTCTGATGATCTATTGACTGAGCATCTAGTTGCCTTTATACGATGCGATTTCTGAAGAGAATAGGGAGACCAATGTGGGGATCAGAGCCTCCTCACACAGATGGGTCAGGAAATGCCTGCTGGGGTAGGTGAGTGGCTAATACGTAAGATGGTGTACTCCTTCCAAACCAAATGCAGAGATTCTTTGTGTTGCATGGATCCAATACTATCTTAAATGTTCCTTCTCCAACTTGAATGGTCATGTCTAATCCACTACTTATTAGTAAGCAAGAGCACAATGGGCAAAACGACCTTGTTCAGTGGAGAAATTTTTATAATATCTGTAATTCTTTTTTTGTGACCTCATTTGTTCCCCTGTTCCCTAACATTTGTCATGTTTCTTCCACAGGCTAAACAAGATATTTCCACAAGGTAGGACATTTGTTTTACAAGGAAACACAACTGCAGATAATTAATTGAAATAATTCAATGTTCAGGAACATTGTGTTAAGCCCGTTGAAATAGTTTCAATATCCTCTCAAGCAAGTTTCATGACAAGGAAACTTATTTTTGCAAATTCTTAATCACTTTTCAAACATTTGAAGCATCACAAATAATTTCATTTAGGAGAAACCAGATCAACAGATGCAGGGGATCTGAATTAAGACATGAAATGCTACAAATGCTCCACAGGTCAGACGAAATGTGTGGAGGAAGAAATAATAGTTCTCAGACTTCTTACACTCAGATTCTTTTACCATAGATGCAGTCTGACCTATTGGTTGATATCATATTTTCTGTTCATATTATAACTTTCTAGGTGCATATTAGAAACTACTGTGTTTCAAACTAAGAGAACATGAAGAAGGCCATTTTGCCCCCTCAGAGGGATTATGCTGTTCAATTAGATACTCCTTAGTGACCTCAACTTACTGGCCCTATGGCCATGTATTGTACATTGATAATCCAAGAGACAAAAGATTCTTTCAACACTGGAAATCTTGAGCAACAAACACAAAATGCTGCAGTTCCTCAGCAAGTTAGGCAGCATCAATGGAGGGAAATGAACAGTTGTCATCTCATGCTGAGCCCTTTTTCTGCCTCTGCTTTGTAAATAGTGACATACTACTGGGTTGGAGAAGATTCTTAGTGATCCTCCACTCAGCCCTGAATGACCAAAATTTATGATTTCCCTTTGCTGTTTAATTCTAAACACCCCATCTGAAGAAACAACCTCACAGGATTAACTCTGTTTCTAAGATCACAAAAATAATCAGATAACCCAGATAGAGAAAAGAGACACATGAGACCACAGTTGCTGGAATCTCCAGATGAAGGTAGCCTGTCATAATCCACCTGTCCTCATACCATTGCCCTCTTGTCCTGCTAGACTTTTGTTTTCACTTCTATGATGAGTATATCTGTCCTTTGATACATGGATTAAACTGTACCTGGACAAAAGTAGCTTTACTAAACCTTGCACAATTGCATCAAGACTTTCTAATATTTGGACCCCAGTCTCCTTCCAGTAAAAATTAACATTACATAGAAACATAGAAAATAGGTGCAGGAGTAGGCCATTCAGCCCTTCGAGCCTGCACCACCATTCAGTATGATTATGGCTGATCATCCAACTCAGAACCCTGTACCTGCTTTCTCTCCATATCCCCTGATCCCTTTAGCCACAAGGGCCATCTCTAACTTCCTCTTAAATATAGTCAATGAACCGGCCTCACCTGTTTCCTTTGGCAGAGAATTCCACAGATTCACCACTCTCTGTGTGAAGAAGTTTTTCCTCATCTTGGTCCTGAAAGGCTTTCCCTTTATCCCTAAACTGTGACCCCTCGTTCTGGACTTCCCCAACATCGGAAACAATCTTCCTGCATCTAGCCTGTCCAATCCCTTTAGAATTTTATACGTTTCAATAAGATCCCCCCTCAATCTTCTAAATTCCAGTGAGTATAAGCCTAGTCGATCCAGTCTTTCTTCATATGAAAGTCCTGCCATCCCAGGAATCAATCTGGTGAACCTTCTTTGTATTCCCTCTATGGCAAGAATGTCTTTCCTTAGATTAGGGGACCAAAACTGCACACAATATTCTAGGTACGGTCTCACCAAGGCCTTGTACAACTGCAGTAGAACCTCCCTGCTCCAGTACTCAAATCCTTTTGCTATGAATGCCAACATACCATTTGCCTTTTTCACCGCCTGCTGTACCTGTCTGCCCACCTTCAATGACTACACTTTCTGAGGTGTTTACTATAACTTCCATACTAGGTTACCAATTTATTTTGAACTTATTTGTCTTTTCTTTGTCTTTTTTATTCCTCCTAACAAAATTAATAACTATTTTTACTATTGAAGAACTTTAAATGAGTTGCTTTTTAATTATTTGCACTATTTGTCCTCTTTTGCACATTGGATGTTTGTTGGTCTTCGTTATGCATGGTTTTTCATGGTTCCTGTTGTTTTTCTTCATTTCCCTGTGGGTTCCCGCAAGAAGGTGAATCTCAAGGTTGCACATGGTATGAATACATTACTTTGATAATAAACTTACTTTGAACTTTGAACCACAGCTGTCATCTTCTTACCCTATTGGATAAACTTCCTATATCCACTCGCCATCTTCTGCTCATCACTTACTCACCCAACAATGCAAAGACAATGTGTTAGCTCCATGATGTAACCAGCAGAAGTCCTTTAGTCAGTAGGGGATACTGAGTTTGGCTGGTGATTATGTAAAAATAGTGATATCAGCTCAGTTTCATGTTAAATGTTTCTAAACTTAAACAGGGGAGGCTGCTCTAGTATTTCCACCATACACTGTTCAGTGTACTTTGATACTCTCAAAGGAATTAGAAAAATGCATTCATTATTCTGTCTTAAATATTTCCCTGCTGGTGGAGCTATCTTTAACCTTTTAATGTCTGAGCTCTTATCCTGAGGCTTTGACCTTTATATTCCCTTCACATCTGTAATAACAAGCTTACAAAGGGAAGAGCTTCCTTTCAGTGGAAGACTTTAAATCTTCATAAGCTGCTGTCGGCCTTGAATTAAGCTCTAAAATGTGCAATAGTTGCATATTGGAGGCTTTCAAGCAAATTAACAGCACATTCAAAAAGAAAGTAATCATTTTTGTTGGGGAAAAAGCATCTGGCTGCATCTGCTCAGTTAGATTCAGTCCCATGATGACCAGTCTTAACTATTTCCTGTGTTGTTTTCAGCAAAAATTGGTTTTCTGTCTCTTGAATCTCGTGGGTTTCTTTAGCACATAATAAAGAAGCAAACAGCTAGAACTTATGTAGTACAATTCCAGTAGCTAAACGTCTTGAGATTCCTCATTAAAGGATAGAGGAAACAAATGCTTAGCAGACATGCTAGAAGAGTTACGGAGACTGACAGAAATCTTAGATGGAGATATAAATTTTGAGCAGATGTTTGTAGAGAAGAGAATTAGAGCAGCTGTTCAGAATGTAGAGCCATGATAGCTGAGTGATGCCACAAGTGGATAACTTCACTCACCTCAACACTGAACACTAAGAACACTGCCTGTAAGAACAAGAATCTCAAGGTAGTAAGTATATGGTGGCATATACATATTTTGATAATAGGTTTACTTTGAACTTTTAAACAATAGAAGAGAGCAAACTAGATACAGAGAAGTGCAAAATGGGATGCAGGGGTTAGATCTGGTGCCAGAGACCACAGGAAAGATTGGTTTAAAATCAATGCATTGCACTTTGGGAAACCAGTGAAGGACAAGGGATGATGGAACATAGTGGGACATTGGTTGATGCTGCAATTGTTCTGGAGAATTGGCAGCTTATCTGGAGAACAGCCAGCGATGTGTTGAGAAGACAAAGCCGAGTGCAGCACTGCGAAATGGAAAACTCCCACTGAAAGTCGAATGTGGTTCTTGGTAAAGCTGAGAGTGTATGCTGGAGATTAGTTACCGCAATTTGTCTAATCTTGACTCGAATGGAAGGATGGTCCAAGGTTGCAGGGGAAGGTCACCAATATATTAATTTAATATATTCACTTTTCTAAATCTGGATATTGCTGGCAGATCAGCATCTGTTGCTGATCACTATCAGTTCTTGACATGTTAATGGGGTGAAGCCTTCTAGATCTGCTTCTGGTGTGAAGAACACACACAAAATGCTGGAGGAACTCAGCAATTCAGGCTGGATCGATGGAGGAGAATAAACGGACAGCATTTCGGGCTGAGACCCTTCTTCACGACTGGAAAGGAAAAGTGAAGAAGCCAGGCCAAGAAACTGGGGGGAGGGGAAGGAGTACAAGCTGGCAGGTGATAGGTGAGACCAGGTGAGGGGGAAGGTGGGTGGGTCGTGGGGTGGAATGAAGCTAGAAGCTGGGAAGTGATAGGTGGAAGACATAAAGGGCAGAAGAAGAAGGAATCTGATAGGAGAGGACCATAGACCATGGGAGAAAGGGAAGGAGGAGGGGCACCAAAGTGAGGTGATGGGCAGGTTTGGAGAAGGGAAAGGGCAGGGTGTGAAGATTTCCCACTATACCATTGGGCTGAATATATTTCCAAGTCAGAATAGAGTGCAACGTGAAGGGTCCTCATCCACCTGAAGCTTTCTCCTTTCTTGGTGGAAGAGGTGTTATGACACACACCCAACCATGCCTGCTTCCAACGTTTAGATGCTCTAACCCTCTGGAATGTGGACAGCTGCCACAGTCTCTCTAAAGATTCAGGACCACCTAGCTAATTGGCAATCATACTTTGGGCCAAGAATTGTGTATTTAAAGAACGTCTGAAAGGAGCCTCAGTATAAGCCCAGCCAGACATATTGCCTAGCATTATGTTTTGTGCTCAGTTCTCGATCCAATTTTATTCCATTATCTGACCCTAGCCTCAGATACTCCAGCATTCGAGTCTAAATCATCCTCATCAAGGACTCTTGTCACAGTACGATTGAGCCAGTATGGATCCAGCGGGATATCAGAGTCTTTCGTCCACTTTGACAGCCACAACAGAAAGGTTTCCAGGCAGAACCTGGAGATACACAACCTTCAGGTCACCCATTGTCAACTTTCACAAGGAGGAAGCCAGATTCACTCGGGAGAGACAGTTGGTCTCTCTGCAGTACGTCTTCCAATCCCAGAGAGATCTGGCAGTGACCCAGGCTCTTGCTGTGGCTTCCTCATTCAATGCTCATTAGTGTTCAAACACTAGCCTTCCCAGTTCCCTTCGAAGCATGGAAAGGTGGCCTTCATTATCTCTCTTCTGACTGGACGAGTCCTGGCCTGGGCCACCGTGCATTGGTAATGAAGGTTTGGGGTTTGCTTGGATTCAGAGGAATTTATGGCCACTATGAGGAAGGTGTTACTACCAGAGCCAGCTGAGCCCCGGACCATCTGATGAAGATTCTACAGGGCCGACAGTATGCGGCTAACTTCGCTATTGAGTTTTGGACCTTGGCCCAAGAGAGTGGCCAGAACGGGGAGGCCTTGGCCACTCTTTGAGATTCTCCAAGGGACAAGAGTATTCTCAAAGTTGGACTTACAGAGTGTGTACGCTCTGGTTCGCAGAAAGGTGGGGTGACGAGTGGAAGAGGACATTCAAAATACCGACAGGACACTGTGACTACCTGGTCAAGCTGTTCGGCCTTGCGCAGGCTTTTATAAACTCTGGGATATTCACCATAATAACACCATTGTTTACTTGGACAACATTCTAATTTTCTTGAAGTCCGTGGAAGAACACGTCACTCACATCAGAGATATCCTCAAAGGCTTATTGATCATGGACTTTATGCCAAGCTGGAGACTACCAAGCTGGAGACTACCATTTCATTTTTGGGTTTCATCATCTCTAATGGCAATCTCAAGATGGGCCCTAGTAAGGCACAGGCATTCACTGTAAGACAAATCCAATGATTCCTGGGATTTGCCAAGTTTTACTAAAGGTTCATCAGAAACTTGAGCTAAATGGCTGCTCTGCTGACAGGACTAACCAAAAGATCCATGGGATCCTTTTATTCGGACTATTGAAGTGGAGGCTGCTTTGGCAGAGCTCAAGGAGTGATTCACAACAGCTCCTATTTTGGTTGTACCTAACCTGGACCTTCCCTTCATTGTGGAGGTGGACATCTGCGATGTCGGAGTGGGTGCAGTGTTGTCTCCATGGACATCTTCGGACAATGAACTGGACCTGTGTGTGTTCTTTTCCAGGTGACTATCCCTGGCAGAGGTGAACTACAACATTGGAAATAGAGAACTGCTCATGGTCATGTTCTCTGTGGTGGATTGGAGTCACTGGCTTTAGGGGGGCAAGAATGCTTTTATAGTATAGAACGATGCAGTGGTGGTGCCAGCATCGCTGCCTCTCTCCCAGGTGAGCTAAATCTTTTTTACGCTCGGCTGGGTATCACCAACACTGAGCCCCCAAGCACAGCCATCGAAGCAATCTGAATCTTTGTCAACTCTGAGGCTGAAGTACACGGGTGCTTCCAATGAGTGGACAGTCCCAAGGCTGCAGGACCGGACGGCATCCCAGGGCGGGTACTCAGGATGTGCGTGGCACAACTGGCAGGTGTGTTTACTGACATTTCTAATTTCTCCCTCTCCCAGTGTAGGGTGCCCTTCTGCTTCAAAACATCCACCAAAGACCAAGGTAGCATTTCTGAACGACTGGCCTCCTATCGCACTCACCTCAATAATAAGAAAGTGCTTTGAAAGGCTGGTGAAGGATTACATCTACAGCTTGCTACCACCCGTACTGGACTCCCTACAATTCACCTAGCAACACAACCGATCGACAGATGACACAATCACACACCGTCCTTACTGTAGCTCTTGGACTACAGTTCAGCATTCAACATCATAATTCCCGCCAGGCTTGACAAGAAGCAGAGAGACCTCGGCCTTGACACTGCTTTGCGTTTCTGGATCCTGAACTTCCTGTCAGATCGCCAGCAGGTAGTAAAAGTGGGCTCCCCCACCTCTGCCCTTCTGACCTTCAACACAGGTGCCCCTCAGGGCTGTATCCTAAGCCCCCTCCTTTACTCCCTGTATACCCATGACTGTGTTGCCACCCACAGCTCCAATCTGCTAATTAAATTTGCTGGCGACACTACACTGATTGGCCTAATCTCAAATAATAACGAGGCAGCCTACAGAGAAGAATATATCACCCTGACACAGTGGTGTCAAGAAAACATTTGGAATGAACCCTAAGATGCCTGGCCTCAGAAAGACCTGACAAGTGGTGCGACCATTTGATGTGGACGGAGGTCACCCACAAAACTTTACCGCATTCAACGCACGGGATGTCCCCTTTCGAATGCCAATTTGGGTATTCTCTACCACTCTTCCCTGAACAGGAGGCCAAGGTTGGGGTTCCTATGGCTGAAGATCTCATCCAATGCTGCAAGGAGAAATGGACTAGGGCAAGGGAGATTTTGTTAGCTTCTACCCGGAAGGCTGAAATAAAGTTTAACCACAAGGGAAGTCAGGGACCAGTTTTGCAGCCTGGACAAGAGGTCTGGCAGTCAACTCAGGATTTGCCTCTCTGAGTGGAGTCTAGGTAATTGGCACCTAAGCTTACTGGACCCTTCAAGATTCTCAGGGAAGTAAACCTGGTGGCTTACACGCTGCAACTCCCTAAGAGCCTCAGATCAATCCCACTTCCCACATTTCCAAATGGAAACCTGTGTGCACCAGCTCTCCACCACCTTCAGTCCCGCTGCCACCCCGGTTTGTCGATGGGGAACAGGTCTTCACTGTGAGAAGTTTGAATTCATGAAGTAATTGGGATGTTCGGCAGTTCCTCATGGACTGGGAAGGATTCGGACCCGAAGAACGATGCAGGGTTTCTGAAAGGGACACCTGCGATCTGGCCCTCATCCATGACTGCCATCGTCAGCTCTCCTAGCAACCAGGGCTGTCAGGAGGGACAGCCATGGGGGAGGGTTTCCTGTTATGACACGTACCCAACTATGCCAGCTTCTGGGGTTTAGACTGTTACGTACTCGTGACACGTGACAGTGGTACCCTTGTCACGTGGCTGGGGTTGAAGCTACACTGGACTTGAGGTAATGGTCTTGTGATGGTGGAGTAACGTCATTTTCCCGCCAGTAGAGGTCATGTGACAGGTTTTTTTTACAGGGTATAAAAGGAGGAACCCTCCCTGTGAGGAGGGGCAGTTCGTGGCTGGATTTGCCATGTTGACTTCATCCCACTGCGTGATTTAATGTGATGACACAATTTAGTTGAAAGATGAAGTTTTATCTAATGCCTAAAGTTTAAAAGGTCATTGCCAGCAGTTTCTTTACAATACTGCTAGTTAAGAATCAGTGGAGAGTGAAGATCGGAGTTCGGGAGTTAAAGTTCGAGGAGAATCGATTTCGACGGTGAAACAGGTTCGACCTTGTTTGATCCTCATTCGGAAGGAATTCGTTGACTGTTCTCATGTTAATCCCTGCGAAATAGCAGAAAGGATTGGGAATAGTTCTGTAAAGGTCAGTTCCTTTAAGCCGTTTTGTTTCGTAAATTCTTCGTGGGAAAAAGTTCGATCATGGGAACCGCAGCAACACAACATGAAAGAGAATTTAAATCGTCTTTAAAAGTCTCTCCCTTAAATGGACTGTGAGCATTTTGAACTTTTGGCAATACAACTTTAAAGAACTGTTTTTGCAACATTGCTTTAAGAACTGTTTAAGCTGCCGCACAGCAGCTGATTTCCAGTTACGTTAGTGATTTGTTTACTTTTGGGGGGTTTGTTCTCAGTGTTTAATAAACGTGTTGTTTGTTATAAAAACCCCTGCCTGACCCATTATATTTATTGTTCCCTGAATCCGTAACAAGACACTCGAACTCTCAGGAAGATGGATTGCTGGCGTGGCCCCTTTAAAGATACATGACTGTACCGCTACTGGGCAATCATGTTCTGTGTGCCAAGAAATATGTATTTAAAGAGCACCTGAATGGAGCCTCAGTTCTCAGTAGTCTAGCATTTTTTTTTGGGCTCAGTTCCCCATCCAATTTTAGTCCGTGTCTCCATATTAGCCTCGGACGCTCCAGCATTTGGGTCCAAACCATTCTCCTCAAGGACTCATGCCACAAGAGGTTTGTGCTCGGGTCAGTATCTGCATTGCAGTTTGTTGATGACTTATCCTGCAGCCGCTGAGTACCAGCGATGCAAAAGAATGATTGTTTCAGCAGGCGGATGGGTTATCAGACAAGCAAACTAGAGAGTGAGCTTATTGAGAGATGTTGGCGATATATTCATTTAGGCAAGTGAATGAAGATTGTGTGTCGGTAGGTGGTGTGGTGTACTCAGCTTCTGACCTACACAGTTAGTGCAGCTGAACCCCTTGTTAGTTCCCGTGAATTTCCTGGTGCAGCACTTGGCAATGGAAATAATTGTCTTGCTAGGGAAGGTCAATGTCTGGCAATTTTTGTAGTAGTAGTTTCCACTTATCTGCTCTTGTCTGAATGTTGTCAGAGCCTCGCTGAATACAGGAATGCACTGCTTCATTTCTAGTGGAAATGAACATTGCGCAGTCATCAGCTGATGTCCACAATTCCGATGTTATGGTGGAAGGAAGGTCATTGATAGAGGTTGAAGGTGGTTGAGTTTGGGGCACTGCTCTGAGGAACACCCACAGTGAGCCCCTGGAACTGGCATCATTGAACTCTGTTAGTTCCTGACGCTTTTGTCATCCAAAGGTTGTTGTTGTTGGTCCTTTTCAGGTCTTGTAGCACATTAGGTGGCATTTTTTCCCCCATTTCTGTAGCAGTTGACTGTTCTTTATGAGGCTGAGTTGCTAGCTTGACGCTCAACCCAGCATGGATGGAAAGCGTGCAATGAGCTGGCAGGATTCGAACTCGGGACCATTCACCTCAAAGTCCGGTGCAAATGCCACTACACCACGGGGCAGTGATCCAAAGATTCTTTGGAGGTCAAAAATGAGGCATAGAATTTGCTGCTTATGCTTGTTTTATTGAGTATTACAAGAGTAGAAAATGAACAAGAAAGAGGAGTGAGAGAACAAAGAAAAGAAAAAGCAAAATTCAGCTGCAGTCATTTCATATTCAGATGAGTAGTCCTCCATTGATCGAGGTCGACAGTGGATGTTGCATCCCAGTTATCTGTGTTGTCTGTGGCTGATGAGACCGTTGTGAGAATGGCAGTTTCTGTTGCAAAGGTCAATTTTTAAGTGGTCTTGGCTCTGCTGGAGATGTAGCATTCCTTTCAAATGGCCCATTGGTCTTCTGCTACTTTCAGGAATTTTTCCTCGCCTGACTTAAGGTGTTGTTTTATGGTGCTTCTCCACCTGGTGTGGTCAGCTGCAAGTTCTGCCCAGGACTCAACGTTGACATCCCGGTTGCGGATGTCCTTGTAGCACAGTTGTCTTCTGGGATGTGGCAGACATGACCCAGCCAGCACAGCCGACTGGGCCTCATAGACGCTAGGGAGGCTGGCACGAGAGACAACATCAGCACTGGGTACTCTGTCTCTCCAGAAGATGCCCAAGATGTGACGAAGGCACCTTAAATGGAAGGTGTGGCCCCTTCTCTCCTGCTTAGCACATGTTGCCCAGGTCTCGCTGGCGTACAGCAGTGTGCTGGTGACACAAGCATTGTACACTGCCATCTTTGTTTTGACTGAGAGACTCATGTGGTGAGACAGGCAAGAGTTGTTGCAGCCTTCCTGATGTGCTTGTCGATTTCTGTGACAAGGAGAGGTTGTCACCTATCATGGACCCCAGGTATGTGAATGGTGAATAATAGCCAGTTTGTGGTAATCAGTGGTGGGCACTGATGCTGCCTCCACATCTTGTCTCAAGAAGTTGGTCTTTTTCAGACTGATGTCAGACCAAGTTCCTCACAGGCCCAGGAGAAGCGATCTATCAAGATCAGGAGGTGCTACGGAGTGTGGGTTGTGACTGCTGCATCATCAGCAAACAGCATGTCTTTGAGCAAAGCCACGCGCACTTTGGTTTTGGCTCTTAGGCGAGTGAGGTTAAAAAGCCTGCCATCTGATATAGTGTGGAATGGATTCCCTCTGTTGCTTTCAGAGCACGATCGCTCCCCTCAAATCCATCGGTTTGGAGGTAACCACAGACAGGGAAACAGGTGGAGAGATGAGTAGAACGTTCCTCTGACCTCTACTCCAGAGTGAACACTATCACCACTTCAGCCCCAGGTACCACTGAGTGCCTACCGACAGTGGAAGAAGTGGATGCAGAGCCGACCCGAGAGGAGCTCAGCAAGGCCTTCGGCAGCTTGGCCTCAGGGAAGGCATCAGAGCCCCCAAACCTGATCAAGAACTGCAAGGCTACCCTACTGTGCCCATTGCACAAAGCCCTCTGTCAATGCTGGCAGGAAGGAGCTGTATCACAAGATATGAACGATACCAAGGTCATCACTCAGATTAGAGATAACAAGAATTTCAGTGATAATTATTAACCAGGTGACCAAATTCAAATGATGTGACACCTGCTACTGAAAACTAAGAACTTACTAGAAAAATACAGAAACAACTGTACTGTAATGACTGGAAAATACTTGCATACTAGTTGATTGTACAAAAATATGAGCAAGCAAAGAAAATGAAAAAAAATCTCCAACCCAGTCTAACGCCTCCAACAACCACAGCCACTTTCCTTCATGTGCATATGACTTTAACTATTGGAGTGTTTGTTCCCTGATGTTGATAACTTCAGTTTTACCAGCCATCTTTAATACCGCTCTGAGACAAATGCTACCTTGAATTCAAGAGTAGTCACACTCTCTAACTTCTGGAATTCACCTCTTTGGTCCTTTTTGGACTAAGATTATGACAAGATCTGGTGCTGAGTGGTTTTGGCAACCAAAATTTGGGCTTCAATGGGAAAGTTATTGGTGAGTTCTGCTTTTTACTGTTAGCCTTACCTTCCATCATTTGGCTGATGATTGAGAGGTGACTGATTGGGACGGAACTGGATTTGTCCAGCTTTCTGAAAATAGTGCATACTTGAGCAATTTTTCACGTTAAGTTGATCCACATGTTATTACTGTAGGAACAGCTTGGCTAGAATCACTGTTTGTTCAGAACTGAAAGTCTTCATTATTAGAAGCAGGATGTTTTCTAGTCTCTCAGCCTCTGCATCCAGTACTCTCTGTTGTTTCCTGGTGTCCCATGAAGTGAATCAACTTGGCTGAAGACAGACTTCAGTGATGCTGAGGATCTCAGGAGGAAGCCATTATTAATCATCCACTCCACTTGCTGAAGGAAACTAGCTAATCAACAAACTCCAGACAAGGTACAGGAAAGTGCAGTGGGCCAGATAAACCTGGAAAACATTTGGAGATAACATTCAAACTTACTGCATCACACACTTGCTGCTCCATTTCCAGTTTGTTCTCTCTGGGTTTTTCACTACATTCCAACATTTAGGGAACATGAAATCAGACTTTAGCAGAGTTAGGATTAGACTGTTTTAAAGACTGTAATCATGCTTTTGCAAAGAATGGTTGAGATTAGAATGAGGTACAGAAAGGATTTGTGATGAACACATTCAAAAATCCGACTTGAGTAACCTGAGGTATGCAAAGTTTAAGAACCAAAAAACCAATACTACAGTTGAATTATTCTGCTTGTGGGAAATGTTGACTAAATATAACTATTGGAGATCTGATACAGAAGATCAAAAACTTACAAATGCTGGAAATCTGAGAGATAAACAGACAATGGTGGAAGCACTTATCAGATCAGGCAAGAGGAAAAAATTAAGTCAATGAGCCCTGGTGAATTAACTTTGTACCCGTCAGTGTTGTGCTTTCTTCCCACATTCTAAAAGTAGATTGGAACGTTTACAATTAAAAATTCAAGATTGATATTTTCATTCTTCAGTACATAACTGTGAAGGAGAATGAAATGGTTGTTGTTCTGGATCTGATGCAGCATAAAAAACACAATAAACATAAAAACTCATAACTGTAGATATAAATGCAATCCTATAAAACACAATGTACAATTGCTGAGTGCGTCTGGACATACATAAGATTAGCTTATATGCATAGGCTGATTGCATATACATACTAGGTGTAAGAGTATCTGCACGTGAAGTGACTGACAGGAAATGATAAAGTGACAAAGTAACTCTTGGCAAGAGGAACTCTTCTAGGTAGCAGCAGAGCACATGAGAGCACAGTAGGGCGGTGTCAGCGTAGGTATGAGGTGTAAAAGGTAGGCATAAAGTGGATGGGGACGAAGGACACTGAGAGGCTCTGGTGAGGATTGGCTGATGTGAATGTAGTGATGGTGGGCTGAGTTAATGGGGGGAGGTGTTGATCAGCCTGGCGACTTGGGGGAAAGAAGCTATTTTTGAGTTTAGAGTTCCTGACCTGGATACTGCGTAGCCTCTTCCATGGTGGTAGTGGGACAGACAGTCCATGAGCAGATTGGGCGGGATTCTTCATGATATTGCATTGTAGTCTGCAGATTGCCCCAAGTGCGTAAGGGAATGGTAGTACCTGGGTGGTGTTGATCAGAAATCGGGGAGAATAAATTAGAACTAGAGAAGGATTAGTGAAAGTGGGTGCTTGATGGACAGAATGGACTCAGTGGGCTGAAGGGCCTGTTTCTGCACTGTACTACACTGTGTTATGTGCTCCGGGGCTGTAGGGGGCAGCACAGTGCTGCTGCAGGTAGCCAGCCTTCTCACAGCTTGAGCAAACCAGATTGAGTTCTGACTTTGGGCACTGTCTGTATGGAGTCTGGATCTTTGCCACTTGCCACGTGGATTTCCCCTGGGATCTCCAGTTTCCTCTTATGTTCCAAACACATGCTGGCTGTTAGGTTAATTCGCTACTGTAAATTACCCCTAGTGTAGGAAGCTGGTAGGGGAATTGCGGAATATTAATTGGTAGGCGTGAGAGAATTGGTTCTAGGGAAATCAGTAAGATATAAAGCTAATCTGTAAATGTCAAATGTACAGTACATCGAAACATACAATGGTTTGCATCAAATCAAATCAGCGAGGGTTGTGCTGGAGGCCTCCCTACATCTGACTAACCCGAACCCTAACCGTACGTCTTTGGAATGTGGAAGGGAAGCAGAGCACCCAGAGGAAATAGCGCGGTCATGGGGGCAACGTACAAGCTTCTTACAGCCAGTGGCCGGGATCAAACCCCGATCAGTGAATGCTGGTGTTGTAAAGCACTAACTGCTATGTTTCCGTGTCGCTGGCAGTTTGGATTACACTGAGAACCATCATGGGCTCAGTGGGCAGAAAAGACTCCTTCTATGCCATGAGGAAATATGGAAATAATATACACTGAGAGAATGAAAGCAAATTTTAAAAACTTTCCATAATGTATTCAAGAAAGAGTCATGCACAGTATATTAATTCAGTGGCCACATTATTTGGTACATGTACGTGTGCTCGTTAATGCAAATAATCTAATCAGCCAATCATGTGGCAGCAACTCAATGTATAAAAGCATGCAAACATGGTCAAGTGGTTTAGTCCAAACATGAGAATGGGGAATAAATGTGACCTAAGTGACTTTAACTGTGGAATAATTGTTGGTGCCAGATGGGGTGGTTTGAGTATCCCAGAAAGTGCTGATCTCCTGGGATTTTCGTGCACAACAATCTCTAGAGTTTACAGAGAATAGTGCAGGAAGCAAAAAGAAAATCCAGTGAGCAGCAGTCCTGTGGGTGAAAACAGCTTGTTAATGAGAGAGCTCAGAAGAGAATGGCCAGGCTGGTTCACACTGACAGGAAGGTGACTGTAACTCAAGTAACTACGTGTTACAGCAGTGATGTGCAGAAGAGCATTGAACTTTGAAGTGGATGGGCTAAGAAGCAGAAATTCATGAATATACACTCATTGGCCACTTTATTAGGAGCAGAAGATACCTAATAAAATGGCCATTGTGTAGATACTTTAGCTCCTTGTAATCCTTAATGCCCAACCCCACATTTCATAATCAGTTTGTTATGTCCATTATAAATTTACTGGAGGATGATTCAAACTTATGAGAAAGTCTTTTTCTGCAGTAATAACTTAAATAATCAATTCTACACAGATCTGAACAAAGGCAACTTAAAATTAACAGTCATGCACTACACATCTGTTAGCTCCATTACTTACTGAATATCATGTAATCCTATATCTCTGATTGCACATGGTGATATCATACTCCCAAGAGTCATGCCTGGGAACTTGTCCAAGCATACGTCTTGGATATGGTTTAACTTTTTTGTGAAGTCATTACTTTGTATATATAACCTGCAATTGTCAGTTAAGGTTTGCTTAAAAAAAATGTTAAAATGCTCTTACTTGGGTCATAACAGTGGATGACCTTGAGGGAACTTTTCAAAATCGAAATGTTGCAAGTACCTCTGAGGTACATTCTCCTCAAATAATCAGTGAGAACTGACTGTCTGCCCTCCCAGTGCTATTTCTGAGTGAAGTGACTGCTTTCCCTATCAGGCATAGAAATCTCCTCCAGACTCTCTGATAATCATTAAACATACTTAGCGTGTATGTGTATGCATTAATGTGTGTAATATCTATGGCCCTGCGTGAAAGAAGTCAGAGCCTCTCCTGAAACTCTCATACATTCTGTGGCTTCTGCTTGTGCTGTGATAGTGTTGGGACATCATCTGTCACATGCTCCAAGATGGCCAATGTAAATGTGGAACAGTAGTTGTGACTGGCTTGCTGGAGAGAAAGGACTCTGAACTGTGTGAAGTCCTATGTGCAAGGTTGACACTGGACCTCCAATTTTCCTTAATATTAAGACCATAAAACCACAAGCTATAGGAGCAGAATAAAACCATTAGGCCCATTGAGTCTGCTCTGCTATTTCATTATGGCTGACCCAACTTTCCTCTCAGCCACAAACCCCTGCCTTCTCCTAGTTTCCCTTCATGACCTGACCAATCAAGAATCTATCAACCGCTGCCTTAAGTATACATAAAGACCTGGCCTCCACAGAGGCCTGTGGCAAGGAATTCCACAGATTCACCAGCCTCTGGCTAAAGAAATTCCTCCTCATCTCCGTTCTGAAAGGATGCCCCTCTATCGTGTGACTGTGTCCCACCAGAGGATACATCCTCTCCACGTCCACTCTACCAAGGCCTTTTACTATTTGATAGGTTTCAATGAAGTCATCTTTCATTGTTCTGAATTCAGGCCCAGAGCCATCAAACACTCTTCATGTGATAAGCCATTCAATCCTGGAGTCATTTTTGTGAACCTCCTTTGAACCCTCTCCAGTTTCAATACATTCTTTCTAAGATAAGGGGCCCAAACCTGCTCACAATACTCCAAGTAAGGCCTCATCAGTGCTTCATAAAGTTTCAAAATTATATCCTTGCTTTTATATTCTAGCCCTTGTGAAACAAATACTAACTTTGCATTTGCCTTCCTTGCCACAGACTCAATCTGCAAATTATCCTTCAGAGAAACCTGCACAAGAACTCCCAAACCCCTTTGCACCTCAGTTTTTTTTGTATTTTCTCTCCATTTAGAAAATAGTCAACCCTTTCATCTCTTCTACCAAAGTGCATGACCATACACTTCCCGACACTGCATTCCATCTGCCACTTCTTTGCCCATTCTCCTAATCTGTCTAAGCCCTTCTGTAGCCTCTCTACTTCCTCAAAACTACCTGCCCCTCCACCTATCCTCATATCATCTGCAAACTTTATAACAAAGCCATCAATTAACATCATCTAAATCATTGACACACATCACAAAAAGAATTAGTCCCAACGTAGTCCCCTAGCAGCCAACCAGAGAAGGCTCCCTTTATTCCTACTCTTTGCCTCCTGCCAATCAACCACTGCTTTATCCATGCTAGAATCTTTCCTGTAATACCATGGGCTTGTAGCTTGTAAAGCAGTCTCTTGTGTGGCATCTTGTCAAAGGCCTTCTGAAAATCCAAGTACACAACATCATTCAGTTCTCCTTTATCTATCCTACTTGTTATTTCTTCAAAGAATTCCAACAGATTTTTCAGGCAAGATTTTCGCTTGAGGAAACCATGTGACTATGACCTATTTTATCCTGTGCTTCCGAGTACCCTGAGACATCATCCTTAATAATTGACTCCCAACATCTTCTCAACCACTGAGGTCCCACTAACTGGCCTGTAGTTTCCTTTCTTCTGCCTCTCTCCGTTCTTGAAGAGTGGAGTGACATTTCCAATTTTTCAGTCTTCCAAAAACATTGCAAAATCTAGTGATTCTTGATAGATCATTACTAATGCCTTCACAATCTCTTCAGCCACCTCTTTCAGAATTCTGGGATGTGCACCATCTGTTCCAGGCAACTTATCTACCTTCAGACCTTTCAGTTTCCCAAGAACCTTCTCTCTAGTTATGGTAACTTCACACACTTCATGACCCTTGACACCTGGAGCTTCCACCATACTGCTAGTGTCTTCCACAGTGAAGATTGATGCAA
This sequence comes from Hypanus sabinus, assembly GCF_030144855.1. Taxonomy (NCBI): domain Eukaryota; kingdom Metazoa; phylum Chordata; class Chondrichthyes; order Myliobatiformes; family Dasyatidae; genus Hypanus; species Hypanus sabinus. Next base: position 168,293,273 of record NC_082708.1, on the reverse strand, counting down.
AATACTCATTCAGTTCATCCACTATTTCATCGTCCCCCATTACTATCTTCCCATCGATTCAATATCCACTCTCGCCTCTCTTTTATACTTTACTTATCTGAAGAAACGTTTGGTATCTTCTTTAATATTATTGTCTAGCTTACTTTTGTATTCCGTATTCCAAGCCCCCCCCCCCACTGTTCATCCTCATCAGCCTTCTCCTCTAGGCTGTCCTCATCAGGATCTTGTCCACCAAATGTGACACGGTCTCTGGGAAGCTAGTATCCAGACCAACTTTTTATTTGTTTTTATGTATTTTAGAGATGCAGCAGCATAACAGGCCCTTCCGGCCCAACAGAATCAGAGTGAGGTTTCATTTCACTGACATATGTCATGAAATATGTTACTTCGCAGCAGCTGCACAATGCAATACATGATAAATACAGGAAAAAACTGTGAATTACAGTAAAAATGGTTAAATTAATTAAGTAGTGCATAAATAGAAATAAAATAGTATTGAGGTAGTGTTCATGGGTTCAATGTCCATTCAGAAATGGATGGCAGAGGGGAAAAAGAGTCATAGAACATAGGATGTAGAAATCTACAGCACATTACCGGCCCTTCAGCCTACAATGTTGTGCTGACCATGTAACCTACTCTAGAAACTGCCTAGAATTTCCATAGCGCATAGCCCTTCATTCCTCTAAGCTCCATGTATCTAAGAGTCTCTTAAAAGCCCCTATCGTATTTGCCTCCACCACGTGCATTCCACATACCCACCACTCTCTGTGTGAAAAACTTACCTCTGACATCCCCTCTGTACATACTTCCAAGCACCTTAAAACTATGCCCCCTCATGTTAGCCATTTCAGCCCTGGGAAAAGGCTTCTGGCTATCCACACGATTAATGCCTCTCATCATCTTATACACCTGGTCACTGGTGCTGTAATTGGATTATTCTAATCCCTGTGTTACCATGACACTCCACTCTTACTTCCCCAGATAAATGAGGGTGCATCTTCATCTTCACTGGCATATGCATGCTTTGACCTTTGCCTGACCAGGCTACTATACGTGCCTGCCTGAGAGAAGAAAGGTCGAGTGTGTGGGAAGGAGCTGGGTGGGTGGGCTATGTGAGATGCATGGTGGCACCATTTTCAGTCTGGTCAATTAAAAGAGGTTGTGGGTTGAGGGGGAGGTGTGATGTGTGAGGGTGGATTGAGTATCAGCATGCCATAAATGGGTCCAGCCTTCTGTTGACCACTACTCTGACATGGTCACTCATCTTACCAATTTGACACCACCGATCCTGCTTTGCTTGATCTATGAGATGAAGGGACATGCGTTGGCACCGACACCATGTGGCTGACAGAGTTGAATGGTTGGCAGTCTGTGCAAGCTGGTTGATGGAGATCGTAGGCAAGAATATGATGAGTGATGTGGTGCATTGAGTCCTGTCTGAGACTGGTGAAGCAGTTTCGGAGACTCAGCATTTGGCTGACATTGACCAATTGTGTGCGAATTGACCTCTTTGCAGCTGAAGGTCTCTGTTGCACGACAGTGCAAACTCTTCGACAGATGCTTCCTTGCACTGGCTTCTCAGCGTGTGTAGGATGCAGAGCTGGGCCGAGGGATGGTAGATGGAGCTCAATGTGGAAAAATGTGAAGAGATTCTCGTTGGTCAAATTTGAAGGCAGAATACAGAGTAAATGCCAGAACTGAGGAATGGAGGGATTGCGAGGTCCACTTCCACAGATCCTTCAAAGTTTCTGGACCAGTTAATAACGTAGTTAAGAGGCAATTGGTCTGTGGTCTTTGTTCATCGGGAGATTAAGTTCAAGAGCCATGAGGTACTGTTGCAGCTCTATAAAATTCTGGTTTGATCGAACTTGCAATATTGTGTTCAGTTCTGGGCATCTCATTATAGGAGGGATGTGGAAGCTTTAGAGAGGGAGCAGAGGAGATTTACCAGGATGATAAAGCATGTCTTGAGGATTAGTTGAGCGAGTTAGGGCTTTTCTCTTTGAAGAAAAGGAATATGATAGGTGATTTGATAGGGATGTACAAGATGATAAGATGCATAGATCAAATGAGCAGGCAGAAATTTCTTTTCCCCAAGGTGGAAAAGGCTAATACAAGGGGACATACCATCAGCATGTTGGGAGGAAAGTATAGGTGGTACATCAGAGGCAAGTTGTTTTAACCTGAAAAATGAGTAATTATAGAGGCAGACACATTAGGGACATTTAGGAGACTCTTAAGTAGGCAAATAGATGAAAGAAAAATAGAGGGCTATGTGCGAGGAAAGGGTTAGATTGATCTTAGAGTAGGTTAAAGGGTTGGCACTACATTGTGGGCTGAAGGGCCTGTACTGCACTATACTGTTCTATGTTCTACATTCGATCAAGCAGACCTCCTGGTTTGTTGACAGCTTAGGACATCCTCTCTCACTCTCACAGACCAAGCTTCCAGCATTGCATCAAAAAGTAGTAGCTCCCTCCCTTGTATACATGGCCACCAGAATATCTGAGACATTCTGCCATTGCCGACATGCCTCACTTTTTAAAGAGATGCCTATTGGTTTTCACGATGTGCATTTTGCATCTGTCGCATTCCTTTCCCATCTTCTCTCTTACTAACTGCCCTCTTCACGTTCCTCTATCCAGATTCCTTCTCTCTCACTGCCCCCAATAACCAGCCCATGCATGATCTCTGCAACCAATTCTCACAGCTATGCTGGAATATCAGAAATTCAAGATTTAAGATTCAAGATTGTTTAATGTCATTTCCTGTACACAATGTGTAAAGGAGAACAAAATAATTGTTACTCCGGATCCGAAGCAGCACAAAAAGCCCCACAAATGATAAAGAACATAATAATAATTTTAAAGAACACAATAAATATAAATACCTAAGATAGTTTATATACATAGATTGATTGTATGTCCATAAAGTGATATTAGTCTACACATTAGGTGACTGACAAAGTAGTGGCATGGTTGGTGGGTAGAGCTGTTGATCAGCCTTACTGCTTGGGCAAATTAACAGTTTTTGAGTCTGGTGGTCTCACTGTGGATGCTACATAGCCTCCTCGCTAATGGGAGGGGGACAAACAGTCCATGGGCAGGATGGGTGGGATCCTTCGAGCACCTTTCTGTATATACGTCCTTGCTGGTGCCAGCGATGCATTGGGCAGCTTTGAGCACCTGTGGCAGAGTCGTCCTGTCTGCAGCAGGTCAATTTCCAGACCATGCAGAGATGCAACTTGTCAGGATGGCTCCGTACTGTGCATCTGCAGAATGACCTGAGTGTGGATGTGCAAAATCCAGTTCTCTTCAACCTTCTCAGGAAGTAGAGGTGTTGGTGAGCTTCCTTGACTGGGTAGGATGTGTCCTGGGACGTTGAGAGGTTGTTTGTGAGGTGCACTCCCATTGCCCCATAGTACTGGTGTGATCACTCATCGAGTATGATGTTCTCTGGAGAGGTTATTCCCTTAATGGAGGATATCTGTGTCTGACTTTGTCTAATGTGGGGAGGCTGATGCATGAGCAGCCACCAGACGCTCCTCGACAGAGTGGGCTCGGGTTCCAATGTCATGGAATGCAGGACCACTGAAGAGCCACCACTACTGATGCCCTCCTCCACCTTCACTGCCATTGTGAAGTCATCGTCTTCCATCAGCTCCACCGCCATGCTCTTAGTTGGATCATTCTTTGTCTGGAACCCCTCCCTTGACCTGACTGTCAAGGGTGATCTTACCAGGAGCTAAACTCCAGATGCCATTGCTTTCAGGGTCTCAGGGATTCACCAGCCTCTCCACCATGACCAGGTGAAGGTCCTTAGAGGGATTATCCCATACAACTCCCCCTCACCTTCTCTGCAAATTAGAATTAGCTCATTTTCTCTTTCAAAACCTGACCTACTAGGTGTCGCCGGCATTTACTGTTCTATTTCAGGTTTCCAGTGTCTGAACCTGTGATCTTCCTGCCATACCCCTTATCTTTCACTCCTTGAGAAGCTTCAAATCTTTGAGGTCCATATTTCACCTACAACCCAACTCACCCATCTTCTCCAAGTACAGCTGCTAGTTACTTCGCCTCTTGAGGCTTCACCTAAGTGCCTCAATATTTTTAAAGGAATTACCTAGCACCATTTCATATTAATGTCTTTTAAAGTGCATTATTTATCTCAAACCTGAAGTGTCGTGAAATTATATGTTTTTTGCCCGCTGTTAAACAAGCGTTCAGGCTGTGCTGAAGAAGCCAATCCCGAGAGTCATGACAATCAAGTTAGAAGACAACTTCCGAGGCCTGACGGAGGCGGCCAACAAGCTGGAGGGCAAGCTGGTGGAATTTCTGCTTCAAAAGTGTAAGTTCAATTTCTGTTCATCAGTTTATCCAAATCAACTGGTTTTGTGCTCTAAGCCTTTAAAATGCGCTCCTGCTGGGAAGTAAAAGTGAAGGGGAGCTCTTCACTCAGAGAGTGCAGAACATCTGCCAGCAGAAGTGGTGGATGCAGGGTCTACTTTAACACCCAAGTGAAGAGTGGTAGGTACATGGATGGGAGGGTTATGGAAGGCTATGGTCCAGGTGTAAGTACATGAGTCTCAGCAGATTAATAATTCAGCACTGCCTAGATGGGCTGAAAGGCTTGTTTCTGTGTCTATGACTCTATGAAGGAAATTGAAGATGTCAGAGTCAGAAACAAAAACCAAACTGTCAATGTCAAACAGAATTTATTATCAAAGTTTATATTTGTCATCATATATTACTTGAGATTCGTTTTCTTGGAGGCATTTATAAGAAAATGCCTGCCCCAGCCTCTAACCTGCAAGTGGACCAGCCTTAAGCTGCTGCTTCTATCTCCTATCTAGGAACAACAAACAGAACTGTCCTGTTAGGCCAATAGTCCAGCCTACTCTTGCTCTATCAAACTTCTTCCTACCTTGACTTGATCCTGTTCCCCCTGGACAGTCCCTTTCCACTTGCATCCACAATACTTCTGACGCTTTCCATACTTTGACACTTTTCAGTTCCCTGATCCCAACTGGCTCATCTTCACCAGTGACGCTCAATCCCTTTCCACCCCCACCCCACAACAGGAAGGGTTGGGGACCCTTTGTTGCTTCTTTGAACGGAGGTGCAACCAGTACTCTTCCACTCATCCAACTCGTCCTTGCGCTCAACAGCTTTTCCTTAAATCCCACTCAGTTTCTCCATACTGGCTTTCCTCCAGGCACCCTGATTTCCTCTCATATTCCAAAGTCATGTGGGTTAGGGTTATTAGTTGGCACCAGAAGTGTGGTGACACTTGTGGGCTGCCCCGAGCACGCTCCTTGGATTGTGTTGGCTGATCATGCGAACAATGCCTTTCACAGAATGTTTCAATGTACGTGTGACAAATAAAGGTAATAAAGTTAATCTTATAAGCTTACCTATGAAAATTCCCAAGGGCCATACCTACGCCTGTCGTCTTGTTGGACGTATGGAGCATTCCCTATTCTCAGCTTATTTGGGAGTGCCTTCCTCAGCTCTTTCTCCGATGACAAGATAAGTGCTGCATACCTCACACGTGCACAGAACTCAAAGGTTTTGGTCATATTTGTTGGAGTTGGAATTGGTTTAACATACAGTAGATAAATGTAGTGAAATATGTCATTTGTGTTGACAACCAACACAAACTAAGGACGTCCTGGGGGAAGTCCACAATTGCTACCACCCGTTCTGGTGCCAACGCAGCATGCCCACCATGTTCAGCAGAACAAGCAGCAAAATCAAAACAAGACAACAACAGCAAAACAAGCTCCTTTCTCACTCACTCACAATCTCTAACGCTAGAGTTCCCTTTCTGGATCTGTTATTCATCACCCCAGGAGAACGACTAGCTACCAGCACCCTTTCATCCCCACAGATACCTTGACCATACATCTTCTCACCCCGGTCCCTGGCTCCATTGCATTTGTTCTAATAATAATGCCATCTACTCTGGTGCGACTGAAATGTCCTTTTTCATCAAGCATGTCTTCTCCTTTCCTATAGTGGATGGAGCTCTCAACTGCATTTCCTCTATTTCCTTCACATCTACTCTCACTCTTTCTATGCCGGGGCAGAACAAAGATAGAAATCCCCCGCTACTCACCTTCATTTTCAATGCTTCATCTTCTGCAATTTCTGCCTGCTCCAATGCCATCACATCACTAGTCTCATCTTCCACTCTTCCTACCCTTCAGATTTTCCCATGAACTCCCTGGTCCACTAGTACTTCCCTACCCACCACTCCTCATCATACATCATCTTCCCATGCAACACCTCTTCCATTCCAACCATCCAGGGACCCAAACCATCATCCCAGCTGAAATAGTGATTTCTTTGCACTTCTTTGTATCTAGTACACTGCCTCTGATGTTCTCATCCACATTAGAGAAAGCAAGGGCAGCCTGGGCGTTGACTTCACAGAATACCTGGGTTTGTTGCCACCTGCAGAATCCAAAACGCTGAATTCTTCAACTTCAGACAACTTGTTTTTCCTTTCCATTTGCTCTTGACGTTCTTTTCCCCAATGATTTCAATTTCACTTGTCTATTATCCTGGTGCTCATGGTGTCCCTAGAGGTTAGGTCACCCAGATTTCACGACACAAGCAACTCATTACATGCACTCACTTACTGCCCGTTACACCTCGGGGGCAGCAATGAAGGTCCTCCATCTCTGGTGGTGTTCAGGGCTTCCTTCATCAGGTCAGGAGTTTCCTCTCGGTTTTCGCTACTGTCAATCATGGAAGACCTGGGTGGAGACTCAGAAATACCATTGAACTCAGATTCAAAGGATTCTTCATTACTGTTTCCATAACAATTTTGTTTTACCAGTCAGGATTGTTAGCCCTGAGCTGAGCCCCCAATCCTGGAGGGCTGGTGGATCACACTTAGTCAGTGCTCTACCCTTTGACCTGTTTGGCTTGGGTGACCCTACCAAGAGCTAAAGCTTAAAACCCTGACTCCAGCTAACATAGCTCTCCGGGTCATTGAGGCATGCAAGCCTCCAAACCACGACAAAGCTGTGGTCCTCTTGGAGGTACATAAACTCAGTGGCCACTTTATGAGCTGCCTCCTGCACCTAATGAAGTGGCCATGGTGTATGTTTGTGGTCTTACTGGCATTCACATTGTTTGACCCTACTTCTCTACTGAGACTGGTTGTTCTCTCTCCTCTCCTCCCCTCCCCCCTCCCTCTCTCTCCCTCTCTCCCTCTCTCTCCCTCTCTCCCCCCTCCCCCCTCCCCTCTCTCTCCCTCTCTCCCTCTCTCTCCCTCTCTCCCCCCTCCCTCCCTCACTCTCTCTCTCCCCCTCTCCTCTCCCTCTCTATCTCCCTCTCTATCTCCCTCTCCCTCTCTCTCTCCCTCTCTCTCTCCCTCTCTCTCTCCCTCTCTCTCTCCCTCCCTCCCTCTCCCTACCTCTCTCCCCTCTCCCTCCCTCCCCTCCCCCTCTCCCTCCCTCTCTCTCCCTCTCTTTTTCTCCCTCCCTCTCTCCCCCTCTCCCTCCCTCTCTTTCTCTCCCTCCCCCTCTCCCTCCCCCCTCTCCCTCCCCCTCCCCCTCTCCCCTCTCCCTACCTCTCTCTCCCTCTCTTTCTCTCCCTCCCTCTCTCCCCCTCTCCCTCTCTCTCTCCCTCTCTCTCCTCCCTCCCTCTCCCTACCTCCCTCTCTCTCCCACTCTCCCTCTCTCCCTCTCTCTCTCCCTCCCTCCCTCTCCTAGCCTCCTCTCTCCCCTCTCCCTCCCTCACTCTCTCTCCCTCCCTCTCCTCCCTCTCTCCCCCTCTCACTCCCTAACTCTCTCCCCCTCTCTCTCCCTCCCTCTCTCCCCCTCTCCTCCCTCACTCACTCTCTCTCTCTCCCTCTCTCTCAACCTCTCTCTCCTCCCTCTCTCTCTCCCCTCTCTCTCTCCCTCTCTCTCCCTCTCTTCCCTCCCTCCCTCTCCTACCTCTCTCCCCCTCCCTACCCCTCTCCCCCTCTCCCTCCCCCTCTCCCTCCCTCCCCTCCCCCTCTCCCTCCCTCTCTCTCCTCTCTTTCTCTCCCTCCTCTCTCCCCCCTCTCCCTCCTCTCTTTCTCTCCCTCCCCCTCTCCCTCCCCTCTCCCTCCCCCTACCCTTCCCCCTCCCCTCTCCCTCTCCTACCTCTCTCTCCCTCTCTTCTCCCTCCCTCTCTCCCCCTCTCCCTCTCTCTCTCCCTCTCTCTCCCTCCCTCCCTCTCCTACCTCCCTCTCTCTCCCCTCTCCCTCTCTCCCTCTCTCTCCCTCCCTCTCTCTCCCTCCTCCTCCCCTCTCTCCCACACTCTCTCCCTCCCTCTCCCTCCCCTCACTCCCCCTCTCACTCCCCTCACTCTCTCCCCCTCTCTCTCCCTCCCTCTCTCCCCCTCACCCTCCTCACTCTCTCTCTCCTCTCCCTCTCTCCCTCCCTCTCTCCCCCTCTCCTCCTCTCTCTCTCTCCCTCACTCTCCCTCTCTCTCTCCCTCCCCCTCTCCCTCCCACTCTCCCTCCCCTCCCCCTCTCCCTCTCCCTCCCTCTCCCTCTCTTCTCTCCTCTCTCCCTCTCTCCCTCCCTCTCTCTCTCTCCCTCCCTCTCTCCCTCTCTCCCTCCCTCTCTCTCTCTCCCTCCCTCTCTCCCCTCTCTCCCTCCCTCTCTCTCTCCCTCTCTCTCTCTCCTCCCTCCCTCTCCCTACCTCTCTCCCCTCTCCCTCCCTCCCCCTCCCCCTCTCCCTCTCTCTCCCTCTCTTTCTCTCCCTCCCTCTCTCCCCCTCTCCCTCCCTCTCTTTCTCTCCCTCCCCCTCTCCCTCCCCCTCTCCCTCCCCTCCCCTCTCCCCTCTCCCTACCTCTCTCTCCCTCTTCTTTCTCTCCCTCCCTCTCTCCCCCTCTCCCTCCTCTCTCTCTCTCCTCC